>NC_142203.1:10385947-10560091 GCF_049639895.1 Pseudopodoces humilis
CAAGAAAAAAAAAATACATTTTGGGCATAAAAACTGGCTTCTTGGCTATGCCAGTCTGAATGTCAAGGAATGCTGCCGTGGTGAAGAGTGGTGTCACTTTTCCTTTGCACCAGTGTCACTAGTTACCTCACAAATCTATGATGGAGTGATGAAACACTTAAAGCGCAGCCTCAGCCCCACAGTGGTGGCTGTATATCCCCATAGTCAGTTCCTGAAGCCAGGTTTCACTGGGAGCTTTAGCTGGGGTTCAGAGAGGAATGAGGATGTAGGGAGATTATATAGTCCGCTCACATGCTATAAGCTACTACTATAAATTTTGATGTTCAGTCCGTACTGCAGACCAAGGACGTTGTTTTAGTTATTCTTCAATAACTGGCACAATCACCCACACCAGAACAATCAGGCTTTGATTCAGTGAGGTGCTTAAGGACATGCTTCTAGTCTGGAAACTGGATGGTAACTGGAGTCCATTAACTCCTAGCAAACACTTAAGTAACTCACTGGATCAAGGATGGGGTTTTGTTCCTTGTTGATAGTATCATTCAGGTTAGATTCCTGATCGCTGTTATTTTAATATGAATTAAATATATGCAAATACTTCAGATCCATGCTGAGTTTACTCAGATGAGAATCTGACCCAGCACTTCTTATGGTAAGAAAAGGTAAAAGTGAATTTTTTTTCCTCCAAGATAAATAAATTCAAAACTGAGAAGAAAAAAAATTGTGTACAAATATCACATAACAACATCAACAATTCCATAGATGTAGTTCCTCAGTGCACACTTTAAACAAGATAAGGGTTTTTTTTTGTTCTTTTTCCATTTTGCTTTTGAAGTCTGACATAATAATATTAAAGCTGACAAAAAATCAGGGCAAGCTACATCACTTCCTCATACAAAAAGAGTACAAAACATTAGCCTCTAACTAGACATAACATAATACTGGTTATCACAGTTAGACATTTAGTAACTGTGTGTCTTGGAGAATTTAGTGGAGGGTAGTAAAAAATAGCTTCGGTTGCCGATCTCCCATCTCAGGTTACTTCAGTCATAGAGGCAGAGTGATTCTGCAGAGGAAAAGGCAAACACATGAATGTTTGTATACAACACTCTGGCACTGACATACCTTACTAGTGTGCAAAAGCAATGGGAAAAACTCTCGCGCAAAAAAATTGCATTGTTGATGTATAGTCAAAGATTATAATTTAAGAAAATTAGCTTGTTCTGGTGGACATCAACCGGACTGAAAGGCAGTGTCTACCTGCAGTTCACAGTCCAGTAGCTATAAACAGCTGAATGGACAACATTTTTCTCACAGCCCATGAATATTTTCACCTGCTCAACCCTCCTGTCTACACAAAAAAATGTGGATATATAAGTAGGTAGCACTTAGTTTCTGGACTATAAACATATTGAGAGAGCATCTAATGTACACAGTTCTGCAGATTTAGTGGAAAGTCTTCCAGTAAATCTTTGCCTAATCAAAACTGACTCTTCAATTAAGCAAAGTACTTTCAGACACTAGAAACATTTTCTTTTTAAATTCCTCTTTTCAGTTTGTTTCACAAAGAGTTTAACTAAAGTCACTACTGATCTTGCCACACATCATAAGTGACAGGCCATCTAATAAAGGAAGTACAATTTAAAGACCAAATAAATTACACCAGTGTACTTCAGACAACTCATAAACTAGTTTCTCCTTGTTCCCAGAATTTCTTGGGTTACATTTACTTGTCTGTTTGGAAAGGACTGAGTATGATGCATTTATACTAACACAAGCCATTTAAAGTTAGTAGTTTAAACAAAAACACTATGAATATTGTTGTTCCCACCAGCTATTTTTTGCAGGCTTGAAAGAATGCTAATAATTTCTCTTCTGATGACCTAGAGATAGAAAAAAGTATATGATTTTTTCTTATTATAGAAGATACTGGACAATAATAAGGATAAAAACCTAACCTCTATATTATTTTGGAGGACAGACTAGTTTATCCTCAGGGAAGAGTAAATCCTTCATATATCCTAAAAGTTTTCTGGAATGTAATTAGGCAGAATTATTTTTACTTTTCTCTCAGTTTTCTATTCTTCTAAGAAAAAGTTTGTGAGGCATGTGAAATCCTACTTTAGCTGTGGGCATGTATAGGAGCAGAAGATATACAGTATTTGGTAGTTTCAGGGATAAATTACTTAAAACAAACTCTGCCATGATGCTGATTCACTCTTTTCAATGGGTTTAAAATGAGGCATGTGTAGTCAGGTACAAAACTACTTTTTACCCTGATGCAACAGAAAATATGCTTGGTGATGGTCTGGGTAAGAGATTTACAGTACCTGTGCACTCAGTGTCTCCAGAGGACTTTCCACCCTGGGAAAAGCCATAAGTGGCATTCCTCGTGGGTCTTCAGGCTTCGGTTTAGAAGGAGCTGCATTACTGCCCTTAAAGTTATGGACAACACATATCCCCTGTGTAATGCAGAAAAAAACCGGAGTGAGTTCAGTGTGTTCCATCCCCAGGAAAACCTGGAGGGGGAAATGCCATGTGGGGCACAACTGAAAGAAATTAACCTGGGTTTGGCTTCAAGGCATCATCTGTCTCATCCTTAGGCAGCAGTGTGTTTACTGACATGGCTGGGCATGGTGGACTGCCTTGGTGATGAACCATTCTCAGCCTTTTTACATTTCACACTGGAGACAGCAGGGACCCCCATGTGTGCCTTATCATCCCAGAATCACAGACTACCTGAATGATACCCTTTACTGGCCAAATACTCCCTTAAGAGTCTGACTTTGTCACTTCCAAACAGTGAACATATCTCTGTGGATGGCTGAATCTCCCTCCCATCTGGATGGCACCACAGCACCATTCCGGCAAGCTTCCAGCAACACTGCTGTGGTGCTTATGCATGACCAGACTCACAGCACCCACATGGTGATGGTGATGCCAGGAAGAGTAACCATGCATGGCAGTGGGTAGCTTGAGGACATGGAAAGAAAAACGTACACAGGAGCTGACACGTTTGCTGGTGGAGTGATTTCTGCAGCCAGCTCCTTGCTGGCTGTTCCCCTTCACTTCCAGAGACCTGAGCAAGAAGCAGGCTGCTGGGTGGGTCCTGTGCCAGCAGGGTCTGTGCCAGGAATCTGACAGTACCCCTCAGGGGAGACCCCTACCTCCACTCTGAAATTTAGGTTGTGACACTTTTAGGGTGCCAGAAGGTCTGCAAGGTCAAAATACAGCTGGGGACAGGCTGTCACTGCCACAAACAGGTACTGGGAGCACAGACACTGTCCTAACCTGATAGATGGGGCAACTGTCTCTTAAATTGCATGGGTGAGATTTAAGCTGCTCTTCCCAGTGGGAACCAGAAAAATTATTCACATTAGAATAGCCAAAGAGATTCAGGTCAAAGGCTGTAGACATCTTTTTATCTGAAATTAACACAAGAATAAATAATGCTTGAAGGTTTGTTGTTGTTGCTTTTTAAAGTACAGAATAGAAAAAAAATCAATGACAGGACAATCAAGATTTAAGGGATCTTTGAAAACTAATGCCTCCTGATTACAGGGATAAAGTGTCTGTTGCTGTGCAGTAGACAGTTTTGAATCACATTTTGATTAAATGGAACCAGGCATATCTCTTGGTAATAGTGAGAATGACCTGGACTGCTTGCTGTGTGATCAAATCCTCAGCAAGAGGCCTCCCACCAAACAAGACATTTAAACCACGCAGCCTACAGGAGAGCCAGTTACACTCAGAGTCTGGAGAGATGCTCTTCCTAGATTCTGTGGGAAGGCCTTTGATATATTTTAGTTTGTTTGGCTATCCTGTGAGGGGGCAAAGGGAGGTAGTTTTATCTCCAAGGGAATTTATCCTGACCTTCCCTTCTACTGCATTTTCTTTATGGTCTGAAACAAAATGCAGAACCAGGATCACAAATCGGAGCCCCAGAAAACTCCCTGTACCTCACATTTTTACCTGTATGTGGCACACAGAGGAGTTTTGCAACACAGAGAAGGAGTCTCAAGCACACCCTCCTTTTGATACTGTAATCTACACCACCTTTTGCAGCATTTTCCAGAACAGATCAAGTAAGAACATGTAGAGCAATTCAAATAATTGAAACATATGAAATGTACAAATGCTACCAAATTAGACTTATCAATTAGTATGAACCTGATTTCATATTAGGATTTTCTTTGATAACACTTTTAATTAGATGGTGCTAGAATTAAATTTTGCAGATTAAATCTGGCTCTAAGTGATTAAAATTTTTAGTTTCGTTTTTTTGGTTTTTTTTTGTTTTTTTTTTTTTTTTTTAAAGCTGTGGTATTTTTAAAAGGAACCCAGAAGGACTGATGGACTTACCAGAAACAAGGCTACAGCACTCCCCAGGATGAAGCCTGCAATCACATCCGAACAGTGGTTTCGATACTCAGACACTCGATTTAGCCCTGTGAGGAAGGCAGCACACAGGGTTCCCAGACACAGCACAGGCTTGGCTAGCCTGCTACTCTTTGTTTTAATTGTGCTTGTGATGTACATCTGTAAGAAAGGGCAAACCAAAAATTGTGCTTGTGATGTACATCTGTAAGAAAGGACAAACCAAACCACCAGAAATGCATCTTTCCCACCCAGACAAATCCTAAATCAGCAAGGATGTGACAAATGCCATGATTCATTAAAAAAAAAAAAAAAAAAAAAAAAAAGGCATAGGGAAATAGAGGAAGAGATTCAGGTAATTCAGAGAACTTCTAGGAGTACAAATCCAATATTGTTCAATGATGTGAAATATCTTCTTGCATTTACATACTGGACCTTTTCTGAGCAGTAATGCAATGGCTTAACTTTACTGATTTTGTGCAAGTACAATCTGAATACACACTAAACTAAACGTTTGCAAAGGGACTGAGGAATTCATGCTTATACTCCTGCAGAAACTGTAATGTGCAGAAGATGAAGTGCTTAGAATCTCTATGAACTAACTGCCCCCGTTGCCTAGATGGTGTTGAGTTTAAGGAACTCTCAGAGAACACTGAGAGAAACCATTCCAGCCTTTTCCCCTACAAGATGAAAGGAAATACACAGTATGAGAGAAGTTTCTTTCAAAACAAAGTTGATTTTTGAGAATGTAAGTTCCACTGTTCTCCAAATATTTTTTAACAAACACCACATATTTCTGGCATGTGGATTTGTTTGGAATTTTTTTAATACATTCTAACAGCGTGCAGCCTGTCATTAGTACTAGAACCACAAAATTACAAAGATGAAGCAAACTCAGCCTGATGACAAAGAAATTCATTAAAATTCTTTTCAGCCAACAAATATGTAAGCCTGCATGATGTCCAAAGCTTTAATAATTTGGGATGTTCCTACTTCCTTTGTTTTTCACACCTGAACCTGACTGCAGCAGATGCCTTGCAACAGCTAATGGTGAGCACTAGGTGGCAACCTTGCCCCAGTCTTGGCTGTCAGGTTAAACTGCACCTGTCACCAAAATTCACATTAAGGTTCTTTGGAAACAATAGGAAAAAAATATAATCATTGCCACTGCAGGAATAATTACCACCCACCCTTTCACCCTATGTACTCCTTCTACTCAATTCAATCGAGCAATAGGGAGCTGGATTGCTTTTTTGTTCCCCACCAAAGCACTACTACCGATTGCAGTGTCCAAAGGAAAACCCATCACCTCTTAAAAGTAAGGCTGCAGCCCTGCTGCGACAGCTGTGAACCCCAGCTGCAGGGTAAAACCCACACATGCTTGTTTCCTTACAGGTATGAGATGAAGTTAGACCTTTGGGTTACTCACATGTGATGGTTCACTTTGTCACAGATGGGAAATATCTGTTATTGGAGTTTCACATGTCTCGGCAAGAAAATGTAAACTTGTAGTAAAAAGAACATTTTAGCAAGGACAGTAATCAATGACGAGAACAGATTGCTAAGGGAAATCTTTTAAACCTTCATGAGGAGTTTAAATGAACTGTTTTCCCAGAAGGCGGGCTGCAGTTCATTCCTAAGTCACACGCTATGTTCAGAAATAACTGGGAGAGCTTCTCCATTCTGATCAGACTTCCTTATCACTGCAGCTTGACTTTTATTGTCCAGGCCCAAAAGCCAAGATACTTTTTTAGGATTCTCACAGTGTTTACCTGTTACCACTGAAGATTAATAGATCACGCGGACACAAGTCGAGGTGTGGTGAAAAGAAGAGTTTATTTTTCCTCCCAGGATTTATAGGCTTCGTACCACAGCCAGGGATTGGATGGTCAGGATAACACTTTCTCACTGCACTGGCCATGAGAGATGCCCATCACAAGACGTGTAACAGAAAGAATGTACACATATCTATGTTTACAGTTACTGTCCTGGGAAAGTCTTTAGAAAACTATGTTAGCAAGCTCAGAAGCTGAGTTTTCAGGGTGACATTTACCCACAATTAAAGCATGGTTTCAGAGCTTTGTGCAAGAGACCAAAACCTCAGTCAAAGCCACTTAACATTTGGTTTACTACACACAGCAAGTGTTTTTGAAAATTTCCCACAATGCTATCCATAGAGTAAATTTATTTACAAAACTCTAAATGTCAAAACCAGAGAGGAGGAAAGATGTGAATATAAAAACATGTCTAGAACATATAATATTAAAAAATAAACTGCACATTATTTATCTATATAATTTGTCTGTTCAGCTTTTTTGCTGTGATCTTATCAGTACACTCAAGCAATGTATTTAGCAATATGCAGTGTGTGACAGCAGCTTTTATCCAGTGTAATTCCTCTCCCATCTTTATCAGAGATAAAATCATAGACAAGGAGGCTTTTTTTTCTTGTCTGCAAGTTTAAAATAGACATATACATTTATATATATATATATATATATATATATATATGCAAATATATGCATGTATTTAGTATACATATCTATAATGAGAAAGGCAGAGTGGAAGAAATCTGTCTTGTCCCTTCAGCAGAAAGTGAGGAGATTTGTGACAGTTTATTTTCCTTAGAAAATTCAAAATTTCCTATCAATATTGCAAAAGTCTGTGTTCTGGACAAACTTTTCTTTTACCACAGAGATTCCTACAGTAAAAGAGAAGAAGATCCTTTGACAACAATGCTCAGTGCAGATGCTCATAGTGCCAAGAACCTGAATTGATCAGGGTTGCAGCAGGTATTTATTGTATTGTCCTCTGCTATTCAGCATTTCCAAATCTTGGGGGATTCATATCCAGGTGCAGAGACCCAGAGAAGCTGACTTTAGTCATGGGCTAGACTGTAGAGGTGCATCTCTCCCCCTTCCCTGGTTGCACTATGAACTGGGAAACACTCTTTAAGCCTTGACCCTGACATACTGCACCTGGACTAATCCTCTACTGAATGTATCAGAAACACTGTTCCCAATATGTAACAGGTGTTTAACAAGCACTTGCTTTTTAAAGAACAGCCTTGGAAACTTATTTTTCCTGCCTGAATAACTACCGAAGTGGTTGCTTTAATATTTTTCTTAAATGAACCTTCAAAGAAAGTTACTGACTGAAATAGTGGCTATGATGGAAGATTACCACAACTAAAACCCAGTCTCTTGGGATCCTCTAAACAAGGGTCCAAAGTGAGATCTTTTTGAGCTCTTGACTCCCAGAAGATAAGGGGGTAGTGTATATGTCTCCAATACTGATAAATGGATGGCCATGGACCCAACCAAGGACTGTTGGTAATAACAGACAAGAATTGTTGGTAATAACCAAGGATTGTTGTTATTAACACAGCCATGAGAAATATCATGTTTTGGCTGGAGAAGAGGCACCAGAGCTAAGGCATTTTTCTATGACAAACCGCTACAACACGGCACAGGAAATGGGCATGGACTATAGGATGAGATTAAAACTACCCAAGACCACTGAAGCTCTCCAGCCATTTCCAGAGAGACTGGAAGAATGGACTGCACATGATAATTAATTTACAGAAAAAGTGAGAAACCCATCTTTGGGGAGAGGAAACCTGCCCATAAAAAGGTATCCTCCCAAGCCGAGGCAGTGCCCCCAGGACTCTCTGGACATCTTATGGGCTGGGCCAATGCAAGTGGATCAATGCTGAAACCAGGATTGACATCCCATCACCTGGATTCATGCTGGAACCAGGAATGTGATCTCTTTTTCTAACCATTTCTTTTTTCTTGGAAAAGGAACTTAAATTCATATGAGTGCACAGCAGCTTGCACTAGGTACAGTGACTGCCATCTCTTCCTGTGGTCATTTTGGGAGATTGATAAAACTTTAGATGGCTTTTTTTTTTTTTTTTTTTTTTTTTTTTTGTGAGTATGGAGCCCGTTTCTCCTTCCTCTGCTTTAGGCATACAAGATTCATTTCCACCTGCAGAGATTACGGAAGTGATGCTTTGGGTTCCCCTCTGCTTCCTTAGAAGGTGACAAAGAAAAGTGTAGTTGATTAAATATAAACCCCAGATAGTTGATTAAATATAAACCCCAGATAATAAAAACCTGAAAACAAACACCAAAAAACCACAAAGCCAAACCAGTCACAGTGGGAATGTTTCCAGTAGCAGAGTAATGAGCAAGTGAGTTCAGAGTCACCTTGCACAGGATACTTGAGGTTCAGTGAAGGGAGGAGATTCCCAGATCTCATAATACATTTATAAAATGAGAGTAATGATGGGTTTGTCTTTACAAACAAGCTGTGGGTCTGCTGATAAGATGAAACTATCACTGAGAGATAACAGAAACAATGGGATGGATTCCACTGAAAGATGAAAGAGACACTGGGGAAACACCATAAAATTCCACAAGGGTTAAGAATTAAGAAGGGGATTATGCATTGGGGGAGGGGCGGGGGGGCAGGGGGGAGCATCTCAGATATCAGGTGTTCCGGTAAGTTGGTACCTCTCAAGTACCTCAGCCTATGGGGAAAGAGAGAAGGGACAAGCGGCCGGGAATTAGTATAAAAAGAAGGCTGCGCCCTCCAAAAATTTGAGAGACCCCAGGGGAATGCCCCATGGCCTCTCCCTTTAACTGAATAAAGAAAAAGGACTCCTCTGTCTCCTTTTTGGACATAAACCTCTGATGCTTGTGGATTAATTTTCCTGACAATTTCTGGGGGCTCATCTGGGATATTTCCACTGTCCAGGGCGGCGGGCAGCAAGTGGAGCTGAAGGCGCGCCTCACCCAGTTTCGGTGATCAGCTCCCCTTGGTGGCGGCCGGCACCAGGCGATCGATTGGGTTCCCGAGACTGTCCAGGAGACAGACGAGTGGCGGACCAGGGGGGTCTGTGAAGAGTCCACAGAGAAGGACCACTGAAAATCTCACCGGTGAGTAAAATGGGATCTTTGGGGAGAAAACCTGGGAGGGCACCCATGGAGTGTAGCACAGGTAAAGCTGACAGGGCACCTATGGAGGGTTGCAAGGGTACAGCCAGGAGGGGGCCCCAGCAAAAGGGATGATGATCCCAAAATATCTTTGAAGAATTCCTTGGAAGAATGTGGAGTTGGTTTTCACATTCTCCCAGAGGTAATTAAGGATATAGATGCCCAAAGGGGGCAATGGCAATAAGGGAAAATTGAGAAGGGGTCTTGACACTCCATGCCCAGGAGGGGCAATAAGAGGAGTCAAGAAGGAGTCTTGACACCAGGGGATGGATGGATCATGTTGGAATGTTGGAACAGAACTGGTCAAAGGGAAGTGTGGAGAGATATTGTTGAAGTAAGGACCAGGTGCAGAAGTGCAGGACCGGGACCACAGGCTGGGGGCCTGTGGGGCTGCTGGGACTCAGCGCTGGGCAGTGCCTGACCCTGCTAGCTCCGGGCAGGGGTGGCAGTGGCCACTGGCCCCCTGAGGCTGTGGGACGCCCTGGCCACCTGTGGTGTTGCTGGCTGTGCCCGCTGGGAGCACTGGAGCAGGGAAGAGCTGTTTGGACAATGTGGCAGGACAGGGACTGGCTCTGGTATATGGCGTGTGATAAACAGAATGAGCACAAGGAGGAAAGGCAAAGGTGATGGCAGAAGTTTTCTGGCCCAAGGGGGAAAAGCCGCAGGGCCCAAGGGGTCCCCTGGGACAGAGGGGAGGGGGGGGGGGGGGGGGGCGGGGGGGGGGGGGGGCGGGGTCTGCCACAAGGAAGTGGCAGAGGCGTTCTCTCCCCATCAGGGGAGACCCAACCCAAACAGTGGCTGGGAAAAATCTGTGGTGCTGTCTGCAGGGCAGAGGGACACTGAAAATGGCAATGTCTGCAAAAACAGCTGAACTCTCAAGAAAGTCCAGAAGATAAGGGAAATGGACTATTAGGGGTGCCAAAGGCTCTCATTGTACCAGGAACCCACCAACCTGGAGCCTTTGTTAGCTTTTAAAGTGGGTCTGTGTCATGAATAAAATCTCTCACGAAATCCACCCAAGTTAAAATACTGTGTTAAGTTATGTACAGTTAATGTTCTTTTCCCATTTGTAAACCTTGTTTGTTGTACCCCTTGTTTACTCTGATAGTTGTTAGTAATGTTAATTACTTACCGGTGGTTGAAGTGTTTTAAGAGTTCTGATATAACATACCTCTACCCCTTTCCCTTCTCTGTTACTATGTAACAAAGCAACTCCCAGGGGGATGTGCGCCTGAGTAATATGCAAACTAGGGCATGCAAGACACCAAAACAAGGAGCTAACAAAGGAATAAAAAGACAAAGAAACATATTGAAGCAAGCTATGATGAAAGATTGTCTTCCTGCATCACCTAAGCCTGCTTAGAAACCATCTCTCCGCATCACCATGACCTAAGAGGACTGGAAAAGACTGACCACCCTAGACAAGGAGCCAAAACAATAGGCTTCCTGGCTACTCTCATGAGGATGGAAGCCCCAGCTCTGCAGTATGTGGTGCAAAGCTGGATTTTGCCTCCTCCTTGCAGCTACCAGTGTGGGAACAAGCGACCCCTTGGGCCCCCACCCCCAAGAGGGGTGTGTGTCTTAGTAAAAACAAGGACCTCTCGATCCACCTTAATTTTTATCCCCGAGGGGGGAAGAATTGTCCAAAGAATTTGGTTGTTCAAAAGAGTTGTGAAAATTGTGGTTTCTTCTGCAGGGTCAGAAGTTTGAGCACATTTTTCTCTGAAAGAATTGTAGAAATTGTAGTAAATGGATTTGAGGATTTTAATTCATTTGTCTTCATGAGGCTTTTGCAGAGCTGAAAGGTTCCAGTTTTGAGAGGACTACACCCCTCTGCTTTTTGTGTGTTTTGTTGTAAAAAGCCAGAATTGGCAAGTTTCAGTTATGAAGCTAATTCTGCAACTCCTACCTTGTGGGGAACCCCCCCACCAGTCTGTGGTTTGTTGTGGAGAGCTAGAATTGGCAAGCTCTAATCCTAAGGCAAATTCTGCACCTGCAGCCTTGTGGGGATGGTGTCCTATGGAAGCCTAAATATTTGTCATGCACTTCCTCTGTGGAGGCTATAAGAAAACTTTAAAGGAAAGTATTTTATTATCTTTCCTCAATAAAAGTTATAAATGTTAAAGGTTATAAAATGTTATAAATATTAAGATTTCCTTTTAAAGGTTAACTTGTTAGTCACCTCCCTATGCATAAGATAGACTTGATGCAAAAAATTGTATAGGGAGCAATTGGTTACTAAATAAAAAAATGTGATGTGATTAGCTTAGGGCCGTGACATTGCTTGCTGCTGAACTAAATCATGTTTATACAGAGTCAGCTGTTTTGTTTGGGCAAACTCTGCAGAAAATATTAGGAGAGTTGACTCCATCCTCAAGAGTTGTTGCAGTATGTGGATATTAAACAAAGTCCTGCTAAAGGCATTTTAGTGCAAGAGCATGAGGGAACGAAGTCTGTTGCCTACCTTTTTAAACTGATAAACCTGATAGCCAGAGGCTGGCCCCATTGTCTGCAGACCTGTGAAGCCACTGTTCTGATGATGGCTGAAGCTCGAAAGCTGACAAAGGAGAGGGTACTGATTGTTAAAGTTTCACATCAGATTAAAGCTTTGTTAACTGAGAGAGCCTCTAAGTGGGTGACCAGCACCCACTTAATCATATAATATAATAACACTGGTTATTACAGTATGAGTTTGTTTAATGGAACAGGAGGATTTAGAATTTAAAAGCAGGGAAGGTTTTAACCAGCCTCCTGTTTGAAATGCCCTGAAGAGGGGAGCCAAGGCAAATTCCACGACTGCATTCAGGTAATAGATCTGCAGACCAGGGTGACAGAAGATCTACAAGACATTCCATGGCCTGAGAGAGAAAACGTGTTTATTGATGGGTCTTCAAGGGTGATAGAAAGAAAGCAATTCACAGGATACTCTGTCCTGAATGGAAAGCAATTAAAAGAAGGCGGGAAGTTACCACCCACCTGGTCAGCTCAGACTGCAGAGCTGTGTGTGCTTGTGAAAGCCTATGAATTATATCGAAACAAGACAGTAAATGTTTTTACTGATTCTAAATATGCATATGGGGTTGGATATGCATTTGGAAAATTCAGGTATCTCATGTATCAGGCATTCTGGGAAGTATTAAGTACTTCAAGTACCTCAGCCTATGAGGAAAGAGAGAAAGAGACATATGGCTGGGAAATTAGGATAAAAAGGAGGCTGCACCCTCCAGAAATTTGAGAGACCCCAGGGGAATGCCCCATGGCTTCTCCCTTTATTTGAATAAAGTAAAAGGACTCCTCTGTCTCCTTTTTGGACATAAACCTCTGGTGTTTGTGGATTCATTTTCCTGACAAAAACAAGAACCATGTCTGTGCTCATTCCATTCTCTGGCCTCCTTATGTTGTACATGTTCTATTTTTCTTGCTCCACGTCTCAATTCTTCAGCTTTATGCAAAACACAGGTATTACTAAACAAATAACTTGTGCTTTATTTCAGTAGGCCACATTATCATGTGTATTAGAACCAGCAAGAGACTTCTCAAAAAATTGTGCACAGAACAGTTATTAAGCAAAGCTGGATATGAACAATACACTTCTTGTCTAATGCTTGTGTTATTCCCAGCTGACAGACAAAGCGAGTGACAACATCTTTAGTTCTAGAAGGTTACTTCAGGCAGAGAACTGGGCTGATATTGGACTGTGGGCTGAAATGCTTTAAGGGCAAACTCAGGACCTGGTGGCTCAGAAAGAGTTCCATGTCCTGGCTTCATCTGACATCTTCCTATGTGGGAAGTGCAGGCCCATAGCAGACACTCCTGGAAAAACAGAGCTCAGAAATACTGAACTACTTGGGCCTTAGGCTCAGGAAGGAAAAAGAGTATTACCCTTCAGCTGTAGAAATCAGCCTGTTGTAAAAAAATTGCCTTCCTAGGAAACACGGGAGGCTGGGCAGGGAAAGTCCATGATAGTATATATTTAGCTGAGGAGAGAACCAGGACTAAGCCTGACCACCTAAGGGTTTATCATGGTGCAAACAGCTGCTACAACCATATTGAGTATATTGTGAGCTGTATTTCACACATGGTCGCACATTGTACAGAAGTAATGTGCACGAAATGTTACAGGATTTCCAAACAGTTCCCAACAATTGTGATCAAAGGAGTTACAGTTTATTTCTTCATCATAATTCACACAACATTCAGTGCAAACAGATGGATATTGAAACAACAGTGGGTGAACTCTTCATTTTTAGAAATAATGTGGTGTTTCATTCATGTGCTAACAAGAACACAGAGCAAAATACTCAGTAAATACCCTGTCTTTAATAACTTTAAGGCTTTTCTTGCATACTGATTGTAATATATGGTTGTATAATTTGTGTTTTATTGTATATGTATATAAGCAGTGAGAAGAAATAAAAACTGGTTACAAGTATCAAACACACATGCATAGCAAGGAGTTGCAACACGACAGCCAGGAACTGGAGAAGGGTAATTCGCAAAATAACAGAACTGCACCAAGGAGAACAAAGCCCACCCAAGCAAGATCGGTATACTAAAAACTCAGTGATTTACACCTGATTCTGAACTGATCTGATTCTCCAGACCATGCATTTCAATACTCAGTTCCTGTAACTCTCCCCCTTCTGTGAGACTTCGTTAACAAAGCAAACAGAAAATATCTCCAGATCATGCATCTCAAAACTCAGTTCCTGTAAAACCACTCTAACCTTTCCTCCCTCCTCAGAAATCTAGTTAACAAACCTACAGTAAATATGAATATACAACAAACCCTGGAAGAAAGAACTGTACAGCCTCAGGCTGTAGAAACTGTATAAAAACTCACTCCTCCAAAGGACAGGCAGTGAATTTGTGAGAATCAGGGTGGTACAGACTGATTCAAAGTTCACCCAGCACCGATCCCGGGCTCAATGCTTCAACCTTAACTGTGATTGTGGTTGTTTCCATAACTCAATTTTTCAAATTTTTCAATAAATTTATTATTGATAAATTTGGCTCTATTTCATTTATAACACTGATGACCAACAGACAGACTGACACTACTCTGAGGCAAGCTATAGGGAGAGAAAAGACCTAAGTTAATGCATTTTGAGATCAGAACCAGGTTAAGTCCTTGGATCTTTATGGCAAAACCACCAAGGCTTTCTGCTTTATTAGTAAGATTCTTGGATCAATTTTCAAGAATCTCAGAAACCTTAGCCAGGAAATACAAAGGAGCAGTTGATCTGTTTCATCAGACTTTATAATTTCCTTCCTGACTGCATGGTAGTGTCACCTTGTAAGTGTGTCAGATAGGGTATATTTCTCTGTGGTAACAACAGAATTCTCACACTGACTTTTATTAGAACCCTCTTTGCAATGTAAGTTCAGGTCCTAAACAAGGGAAGCGAAATTCAGCCTAAGTTCAGACCCCTATTGAAAGGCACAATTTAAATTTTAAATATTCAACAACACATACCATATGAACAAATGCAGCAATCTAGAAGCTGTTTATCAATCAGTTCATTTTAATGCTCATAAGACAGGGGCGGGGAGAAGATTGAATGACAAAATCAGCAGCAAAGACAAGTTTACGACCTCATGCCTCTACATGTAGTGCCTCAAGAGCAATGAGCATTTCATTTGCTTATACCAGGACTGGTAAAATGGAGAGAGAAGGGGATCTTCCCATACTGATAAGGAAAAAAGCTGCCCCCAAAATGTCCCTCTTTTTCTCCAAAAATCTCTTGTAAGAAAAATGCCCCATCTAGACGCACATGCAAAAACCTCTCATGCAAGTCAGCAGTCAACTCTGGCACCCACCGTGGCATATAAAGCTGAGTAGATGCTCAAAGCAGCATGTTTGGATGGAAAGGATCTCCTGGCCTTTTCAATCACCTCCACATCCCCAGTGCAGATGTTGCCATTGTTTATGAACTGGTGGTGGGCCCGACAGTCGTTTCCAGTGTAGTTGGGTTTGCACACAGTCAGGAAGTAAGGAGCCAAGTTCCCAGTCACAACCTGGCCAGCATTTACAAAGATGTCAGTGGAAAAAAGTCCAAATGCAAACACTCCTGTGAGGAAAGGAAAAAATAGTGATTATTCAAACAGGTTTAGAAAATATCACTATACCTGAGAGGAAGAAACATAACGAGTAGTACTTTTAACAAATTTTAACAAATAAATGAGATCTCTGAACCTGAAAGAGCAGTGTAGTGCTGAGACACAATACTTCTCTTTTCTAACGTAACTACCTAGAATTAAGTACCTTTTAAATTTTGACTATTCACCACCTTGATGTTGAAAATTTACAATCCTACCTAGCAGTATTTGGCATGCACTTTTGGAAGTAATTCAATGCTTTGCTCTGGACGACACTTGCAATTCAGCTCATGTGACCAGGAGCACATAACCACACAATCTTCTAAGATGAAGTATTCACTAGAATGCAGGAACTTCTCCAGGGTCGTGAAGCATCTCTAAATAAATAATGCAGTTGTCACATCCTTCACTGACTCCTCTTGAGTGTTATCAATACCTGCTACAGCTGCTATGAACATGTGAGGATATTTCAGATGCATGTAATGCTTACATGACAAAGGTACAGAACAGCAGGTTTGCAAAATTACCAAACCCAAGTGTTCTGAAAGATTAAATCAGCTCTCCTCTTCCCCTTCTCATCACTAAGGCTGATTAAAGTATCACAAAAATGCAGAACAAATAAATACTGATTTCTGATTTAGGAAGATGTTGAGGGTCATGCAGTTTTGCTTTCTCCCTTCTGTAGCTCTGTAAGCAAAAATCATTAAATTATAAATTATCTGAGATTGTTATGTATTTAAATATGGAACTGGAGCTCCAGGGAAATCATCTTAGGAAAGCAGTGATAAAATCTTAAGAGCTGGCACAACCATGATTATAACATCTTCACTGCTTATCTATACTGAGTTAAAAAGAAGATTAAAAGGCTGCTCTATTCTGAGACACGAAAAATATGAGTGACTTAAAATAATGCAGCATATACCCACATTAACACAAAATAAAACTATAACTAAATTTGATTTGTTGTACAAATGTTGAGTGGGGCTTGTCTGTACCAGTCGGTCAGAGACATGGTTTGTGTCACTGTGGTGCAGATCCCTCGCTGGGGTACTGATGGGAAAACCCCTGCCCGTGGGCAACAGCCTGGAGGGGCTGCAGGACTGCAGAGCTGTTCCTCCTCACCATCCTTCCCCAAGGTCAGCATGGAGCATCACACAGTAAGATGATTCTGGAGGCTGAATGTATTACTGTTCTTCATGTACATTTATTTTTATTTATTATTGATGAACTGGTATGTGATAATGGATTTAAAAAAACAGTGGTGGCCAAAGAAGGAGGCTGCCTTCCTCTGGTTTTAGGCTGCAGGACTGGCCCCTGTCTTTTCAATGGTGTGACAGTTTTCTCCCCATGCTAAGTGTGTTTAAAAGGAGAGAGCACAGAGACTTCTCTTTTATTTTCTTTATCCCTCTGGTAATATTTCAAATCCATGGTTTTCCACAGCCATCAGGAACTTCTCGCCTACATTAGTCAGTGCACAAGCAAGTTCAGGAAAAAGGCAGAAGGGTATTTTTTAGCCTGGTGAAACTGAAGTTATGACAGAGATGAATCTTGTTTTATATACAGCACTTTGTCAAAATTTTAATTTTTTTTTACACAGCTTGCTTTAAATAGCAAATTTCTGATGTGCTGTGCAAATTACAGTGAGTGCAGTGAGTATTATTACCCAGCCTTTACAATAATTAGAGAAAATTTAAGTGTCAGGCAGTCTGACTTATGCTCCTTATCATGTAAGTACAAGCCAAGAACCAAGACATTTCAGAAAAAGCTCAAGGGCTACACAAAACTATTTCGATCTCCAGGAAGTGCATATATACAAAGGTATTTTTCTCCATTAAGAAAAGAAGTTTTAATACCTGCATTCTCTTACTATTTCGTAGCACAGAAAGTGCCGACCCAAACGCAGCTGCTGATGCCTGCAGTAATCTGGAGAAGAGCAGAGCAAGCCAGAAACCTTTATCACATTCTGTCTGTGGTGCATTTTGGCTGCTGCAGTTCCTCTTTCTTTCCTCTGCCAAGCTGTTCTCTGTGAAAATCACAGCTATGTGCAGCACTGAGTCTGGCTGGCAGGAATGTGACCCCTGCAGGCTGATTACACCTCATGTCTCTGGAGACTTGGAGCAAAGGTTGGCTGTAATTGATTTGAAGGGTGTAATGCCAGTGTGCCTGGGCAGTGCTGGACAGTCCCCTGATATTTTTTGTACCTCAGGAATCCATCTGTTCAATGGATTTGTTCAACGACCTACAGCAACTAAACTAACTGACCAGAGTACAAAAATGAAGTGATGAGATTGCCAGCTTTTTAGAGGGGGGCAAATTGCTCTGAAAGGCTTCATGGCAACTAGCCCCAGCTCTTCAGGGTCATACAGCTCATGTCCATGACATAATGTCAGAGAGAAAGAATGGGAAAAGAGATGCCTCTTCCAGACTTCAACACTCAGGTGTAATGGGAGGTGGTGTCATCCTGCTCAGCAGGAAGTGCTTTATTTCAGTGTGCTCACTCTGGACCAGAAAACCTGGGGATGAACTGTAGTGCAGAATTCGGCATGCGCTGAGAAAATATGGAAACAGTCTAAGCCACGTGGGAAGCAGACCTACGGCTGATCACAAGCAGAAAGGATGAAGGTTAATTGCAATTACATTGTCTTGGGTTTCAATGAAAGATGTAACCAAAAGTATGTATTCTATTACTATCTGTTGAAACCAGGTGGGGTAGTTTTCTTTATCTCTTTCATGACCCATCCCTCATAACTGGGGGATATCTTCTGTTAATGGGCCAGCTGTTAAAACCAGGTGGGGCGGTGTTCTTTATCTCTTCCACAACCCACCCTCGCTCAAGGGGTGTGTCTGCTGTTAATGGACCATTGAGTCTCATTACATGACTGATAAAATTACACCATCCCATTGTGAGATGCTCCTCCCAGGGAGAGGAGCCAAGCATCTTAACATGTATATCTATGGAAACCTGGAACACTGAATTCAGCCTTTCTCCACTGAATTCCCAGAGCAGAAAGACTGGACCCATCTACATCACCAGACCTTCTGAGTGGAACTACACCCTCCTATGGGATCATTGCTTCAAGAGAACCACATCTGTCACTCCAAGAGGACTGTACCCACCATTTAATTGGACTGCTATCAACAGCCTGACTAACAGGTTGTATTCTGACTCTGTCAGTGGGTTGGTTTTCTGTTGGTTTTCTTTTTTGTACTACTGCATTTCTATTTTAATTTTCCTAGTAAAGAAATGTTATTCCCATTCCCATATCTTTGCCTGAGAGCCACTTTATTTCAGGATTGTAATAATTTGGAAGAAGGGGGGTGGTTTACATTTTTCCATTACCAGGGAGGTTTCTGCCTTCCTTAGCAGACACCTATATTTTCAAACCAAGACATACATAAAGCCAATCTTTCCCCTCAGCCACTCATGTAACATAGGCTGGCTGCAGAAAGAGGCCGTAATGAAGGAACAGAAACTCCTTCTGTCTGGGAAGGCCTCCTGACTTGTTCAACAACAGAATTCAACAGAATGACTAGGTTGGAAGAGACCTACCAGCTCAGAGCCTGGCATCAAAGAGAACAGTAAGGGTTAATTTGTCCCCAGCACAGTGACTTGTTCCTCACTGTGGAGGTTCTTCAGTGGTAACATCTACAGTAGTTCAAGCTGCTGTAGCGGTTTAGGTTTGGGGCCACACCCCCAAATACAGCTTGAGCCCTATGGAAAGGCAAGGAGTTAATAACAGAACATGCACTCTTTCACAGTGAACTTCAGATACAAGGCAGACAGAAGGACAAGGTCAGAGCTGATGCTGAGTTTGTAGAAGGGTCACCCCAGATAGCTGAACTGGCTGCGGTCATGAGAGCCTTTGAGAAGTTTTCAGAACCGATGAATTTGGTTACTGACTCAGCCTGCGTGGCAGGGGTGGTGTCCAGAGCGGAGCAGGCAGTTCTCAAGGACACTGAGAACGAACATCTCCTTAGATTGCTCTCAAAACTGATTAATTTGGTTTCAAATTGAGAACATCCTTTCTATGTGATGCATATAAGGTCGCATACCCTGTTGCCAGGTGAAATCGCTGAGGGAAACTGGAAGGATGAATCCCTTGCTGCCCCAGCCAAAAAGGTATGTCTCCCAGATGTTTTTCAACAGGCAAAGATAAGTCACCAGCAATACCATCAAAATGTGCCAGGACTGATTCGTCAGTTCCAGCTGACACGGGGTCAGGCTAAAGCCATTGTGTCTACCTGTCCCAATTGCCAGCTCCAGGCAGTGCCATCATTAGGCATCGGGGTTAATCCCCGAGGCCTTGGAAGCTGTGAGGTGTGGCAGACAGATATCATTCACATTCCCAGTTTTGGTCGCCTTAAGTATGTACTCTGCTCATGCAGGAGAAAAATCTGTACATGCCAAACAACACTTAGTACAGGCCTTTTCTGTATTGGGAATCCCTAAGGAAATGAAAACAGATAATGGCCCAGCATATAAATCCAAGGAGTTCCTGGAATTTGTCCAGCAGTGGGGAGTGGAACATAAAACTGGCATCCCCCACTCCCCCACAGGTCAGGCTGTAATCGAGCGTACACACCAGACGCTCAAACAAGACCTAGCCCAGCAAGGTAGCGAGGCAGTGTGGATGTCTCCACAACAGAAACTCTGTAAAGCTCTGTTTACCATTAACTTCCTAAACTGCTCATTTGAAAACATGAATCCTCCAGTTACTCGGCATTTTAACACTGGTGATCAGTTTAAATTGTCACAGCATCCACCGGTTTTAATCAGGGACCCTGAAACTTGGCAAACCAAGGGCCCCTATGAACTTGTCACTTGGGGACGTGGCTAAGCATGTGTATCCACCCCTTCAGGCTCCCAATGGATTCCTCAGAAATGGGTAAAACCCTTTGTTCCAAAGAATCCAGCACCAGCAAGAAGAGAAGAGAAGAGAAGCAAATGGCTGTTGCTTCCAAGAGAAGATGACAGCGGAGAGAGCGAGAAGGAACCTTTCTAGCCTCTGACCTGCATACTTTGGTTGTAAACATGTTTTAAAAAATGTCTGTTTCCCTTTTTTTAGAAATAACCTACCTCTCACTCAAATCCATGATGAGCCTTAGCCCTGCTGTCATCCTGCTAGCACTGAGCAGCCTGACAGCGGCCTGGATCATCCCACAGCCACGCCAGAACATCTGTGTGACCCTGGCACAAACACTCCAGCATGAAAACATATGTCTATCTACTGCAGCAGTGAAAAATCCTATGTCTACCTGCCTGGTAGGAATCCCATTGCAGCATGATGAATTTACACATAGCTTTAATACACTGACTCCTGAACCAGGTAATAAATTACACAACACTCAAATAGAAGCAGAGTTAAAAAACCCCATCGAAGAACGGCTGCCACATTTTTCTAAGGCAACCCAGGAACCCCAGGAGTTAGAGCTACTGGGTTCCTCTCCAGCATTATACTCTGTACACTTTAGGGTCAGTCCTCCAATTAATAAAGAAACCTTCCACCATATAGTACAATATCGAGAAGAATTCACAGCAAAAAGGTGATGCTGTGTCCTAAGCTACATCAAAGCGCACTCCTCAGCTCATACACATCCCAAAAGCGTCCCCAGAGGACTGTTCCTCATTTGTGGGGACCGTGCATGGGCAGGAATTCCATCCCATCTCCTCGGAGGGCCGTGTACCATAGGGCGTCTATCACTGTTAGCACCCAATCAAACTTTAATTGGCAAATGGACCCATAAAAATAATTTGACTAGGAAAATTCAGAAGAGAAGTGCTACAAATTTGGATGAAAATTGTGATTCGGAGATTTTTCACTGGTCCAAATCAAAGAGAACTGCATCCATTTTCCTTCCTTGGGTGGCTGCAGCCAAGGCCCTAGGTGAATTGTGGCACCTAGAATGCTGGGTGGTAAAACAAGCAAATTTAACATCTAATGCCATAAGTGCCCTCCTAGAAGATGAAGAAGTTACCAGGCAGGTGACACTCCAAAAGTGTGCAGCAATAGACTTTCTCCTGTTGCTCCACGGGCACGAGTGCCAGGAGTTCAAGGGTCTCTGCTGCATGAATCTGACATCGAAAGTTCCTACCATCCATGCCACACTCCAAGAGATGAAAAGCATGATTGGACAAGTCAAGCAAGAAGCAGATGACTGGTTTAATGGACTGTTTATAAACTGGGGACTCTCGGGGTGGTGGGCTTCAGTAGTGAAAACTATTCTGTTGCTGCTAATCATTATTTTGCTAATGGTGTTAGTGTTTGGAGTTTTAAGCAATATACTGTACAGAAGCATAATTAAGCTGATCTCAACTACCTCAAGATGTCAACCATGTAGAGCTGGCAGACCAGAGTAACCTTCACCGGCCTGCAAATTGGAATTGGTGGGCCACTTCAGGTCACTAAGTCATATAAGCTCGTTACCTTTCATTAATTATATATTACAAAATAGGGGGAGATGTGGTAGTGCACATTCCTGGGCGTTCCTTAGTTTCTGTGTAAGCCCTCCCCGCAGCTGTGATGTGTTTTTCCCTTCCCCTCCCTGTCCCTGCAATGTTATCCCATTGGTTGGTGTTATATGTCTCCCTGCCCCTCTCCCGACGTTTGAAAATTCCCGGGAAATGTTTCCTACTTCTCTTTTTCCTCCTGGATCCCAGCCTGAATAAACATCCGACGTTATCCCAGAGGGAAAAGCAGCCCTTTGGTCTTTATCCTGGTCGTGAAGAGCCCCCCTGCCCTCCCCTCGACATAGGTAGCCAGGATTACTTTGGGAGGGACAGAAGGAGGGTTACTTCAGGTCAGGTAAGCTGTCTTGTTCAGCTGCTCAGGGATTTGACATCAGAGTGCTGGGGTATATCTATCCTATTACAATAAACTCAATGCGTGTATAAACCTTGTAAACCTGTATTTGCCGAACTAAAGTCTTAATCTGCTGAAATAAAGCCTTAATTTAATTATTTAGCTGTTCACTGTGAAGTGGCAACATGCTTTAGATTAAGTTATTAAAAGAAGGTGATCTGCACCATTTGTTAAAGGCAAATTATGCACATCCGAAGTAAAAGCCTCTGGTAACAAGCTGATGAAGCATGCTGAATTTCTAAATATCTGAACTAGAAAGGGGCTACTTGCATGTTATCAGGGCTTTGCAGGTAGACAACTTAATCACATGGATTAGGAAACAAATATAATGTTTTATACAGTAAATGTAACACAATACATACCATAGTCACCTGTCAGACTGGGTCAGGGAGGTCTGAATCCCTGATCCTGGGGGTATGGCAGCAGCTGTACATAAAAAGACTAAAACCTTGACTGAAACCATTCACTAAAATATTTTATAATCTCTATTTGTAATACAAAGGATTAAGTAGAACACAGAAGCAAATGCAAAGTAGAATGACATTAATGAAGTGCTGATGCCTTGTAAGACAGAATGAATAAATATACAAAAGGCTGTGTATGCTCAAGTTGGGAGACAGGGAGAAGAGACAGAGAGGCCCAGGAAATGGTCATTCTTACTAATTAGTTTCTGAAAGGTTCAGCACATAAACAGCAAGTTATGGCATCAAAAATTGATGATAGAACTGCTGGGAAGGGTGGGGAGAGGAGGGAGGAGAGAGGACGTGCTTAAAGCAAAGCAGTGAAGCAGCAATATATTAGAAAAAACTGCTGTGAAGCAATTGCACACCACTAATTTGATCTCAAAATCTTAAAAAAAAGTCTATAAAAACATAGAAGATAAAGAGGAAGATGGAACAGATTGCAGCATACATCAAAGACTGGTGTTTCCAAGCTAAGACAGCTTTTTTTCAATTATAAAGAAAGTGGTTTTCTAAATATAGGGAACATAGCAGGTTTCACCAATCTAGGCTGCAATACAGACTTGATACACACTGCAGCAAGATGAGAGGCAGTCTTTTGCCAAAAAAGCAAATGTCTATCAGCAGGAATGATTCATGTCTGGGCCAGGAAGCAAGAAGAAATTGTGGCTCTGCTTCATGTAGACAAAGAATCTGCGAGAGATTTAATACAAAGCTCAACATTCAGAGTCACAGCTAATCTCTGGAGAGGAGGCTCTTAGAAAGAGATGTGTGCTGAGACCTTAAGGAAAACAAGGAGAGAATCAAGAGAGCACAGTAAACAAGATAGGAAAAAAACAGAGAAGAAACATGGGGCTTTGTTAGCATTCCAGAAAAGCCAGTTTTTAGTTTTGCTCTACTTTCTAAGTGCAAAGAAGTCCTTAATTCTGTATACATGAAGGAAAAGTAAGAGGAGAAAAGCTCAGATCTAGCAACCAAACCTAGAAGATCCAATGGAGATTGTGCCACAAGGATCCTAGTCTTCCACCGGACCAAAAAACAGCTGTAAGTTTCCCTTTTTGTGTCTCTTTCCTTGCAAAATATAAATGAACATTCCTTGAAGTATCTACCGCTTTCTGTTTGTTTTGTGAAAAGCACATTTAGGCTACAGTTCTTAAAATCCCATCTCTTCCCAGCCACTTCCATTACAGAGTTAGTGGGGGAGAAAAAGCCTCTTTTCCCTCCTAAAATTTGGGACCAGCAGCTCTCAAAAGTTGTCCATGATGTGCCTTGCAGGGTCAAACAGTAGTGTTCATTTTCCCTGACATATGAGAACCTAGACACATTACAGGATTTTTCTCATCCTTTTGAATAATATAAACTGTAATGCCTTATAAGGCAATTTTCAAAGGAGTTAAGTAATTGCTTTTTGCAGGTACTCATTAAGATTTGCTCAAACATCTGGGTACCAAAACTAAATTGGCAGCAAGCTTTTTTTGCCAGACTGCTTGCTAAGGAAGAGAACTTGCAAGAGAAATTAGTTTACCAGCTCTGTAACTTTTGGCCCTAAAGTTTATCAAGAGAATGCACACACAGAAAATTCCATATACAAGCAATCAGTTGTCTTTGCACAGCCAAGCACCTAGGAGGCTTCATTTTGGAGTAAGCAGCTGTATGCAGCTAACTTCCCTGGATCATCCAGGCACAGGGTACAGCTGCTCAGTCCATGCAGTGCCATGCTTTCAAAACACAAGTGAAATGAAATGCAAATGAAAAATGCAGTTATCTTCAGTTTCTTTAATATATTATTTCATCCAACAAATTCTATTTCACTGCAGAGGCAGGGGAAAGGTTTCAGAAGAAAACAAGCACACAGTGTACTTTAAGACAAGGCAAAGACTTCAAGGCCTTTGTAATAATATTAACTTCATTTTTCTCAGGAAAACTAATACAGCTGAAAAGCCAAGATTCATTTCCCTAGAATGGTTTATGTCCTACTACTCTCTGAGAGTTATTTCATTGTTACCCCTTCTCTTCCACCAGAAGAGAAACAACTGAGTATTTAAGAATAAAGCTAACTGTAAGAAAACATACTGATTAAATACTTAGCCTCCATGATCTAAGAACTTCTAGTGCTGACCCTGCAGGCAGGAGTGTTTGAATGGGACTTTGCAACATGCCAAGTGTGCTGGAATAGTCAAAAAGCCCTGTGGACATGGGTACTCCGCTTCTCTCTTAATGGGAGTTTGCTGTCAATCCATATATCCTGGAGCTTATGTGAAATTCAAGGGTGTTTTACTTTTAACTGCATTTCTGTGTGTTTTTCTTCCCACCAGCAACACACAGACCAGGCCTGAGTAACTAAACATAGGAGGTTTGCTTCCACCTCCAGGGTGGCAGAAGGCACATGTCACTCCCTACTTTCCATGCATAAAGCGGGAGGCACAGAGAGAGCTGAAGGAGAAGGAAAACCATGGTTCTTCCTCCTTTGCAGCATATATTTGCTGATGACGAATATGTTTGCACAGGGCAATACCTTGAATTGCGTGCTCTGATGAAGTACCCCTGCCTGCAGCCAGGGATGTGGTCATGGAAGCACACAACACTTGCCACAGCCACAGCAGACATTTTCATTCCAAGTAAAGCTCAAAAATTCAGCAGTGACAGGGAAGAAGCACCCCAGACACATTCAGCTTTTTCCCCCCGCCCATTGCTTGTTCTAGGTCAGACCCTGAATATGGGCTCAGCTCCCTGTGAGAGGCAGTGTGTAAAGGTGCTTCACTTCTGAGAGTGCACAAGGAGGGCAGTGGTGGGATGTTCTGTGGGCAAAGCCCCTCTTGGCCCGTGGGGAGCCATCTGAGGAGCCACTGGTCCATGCCATCAGCCAGACATCCCATCCCATGCATCAACTTGGGACTCATCAACAGTGTGAAGAAGGTAAAGCGGTTTGCAAGCACCATATGAAGCAACCTACAAATGGTTTAATGACAGAACTTAATTTCTCAGCAATTTACTCAATGAAAGCTCTAAGAAAAAGCAAACACAATGAAAATAATAATATTATTTTGAAGTGAATTCTGGGCTTTTTTTATGCTGTGCTCAGCTGAACATTATGTGGCGGAGCTATGGATGTTAAAATTAGAGCTGAAAAGAAAAATGCCAAATATATGAGCTGGTGAGGACAAATTTGTAACTAAAATGTTTAGCTCACATAAACTAGCAATGATGGATTTATTCCTAAAAGGATTTGATTGGTATAACCTTTCTTTAGGGGTCTCAAAAAAAGCATTAAGCTTAGCAGAATATGATCTAAACCAGCTCCAGCCAGCATGATAAGGCAAATTTTGAAAGTTACCTTGGAAATCCTGAGGGGACTATCCCTTTAAGGTGGAAGACGCCTGCAAAAATTTCACAGCTCAATTAATTTTGTGATGTACTTTGTCAGGGTGTTTCATCCTGGTTTGGTGCATGCAGGGTCCAAGCTTGCAGTGCACAGGATGCTTACCTATAAAACGTATTATTCTTCGAAGCAGTGGGTTCAGGTAACAGCACTCTCCAGTCAAAATAGTTTTCTCTTGAATAATGAGGGTTTCTCGGGTTGACTTTATGAAATACATGGATATCTCACCAATAAAAATCTGCCAAGGGAAGAGAAAGAAACAGAAGGTTAAAAATTACATGAGCAAGCGCTAAAACATGGGTGACTAGTTCCACCCCACAGCCAGTGCTACACAGACATTTATTTTGGGGACACTGCACTTGCACTGTGGGGCTCAGCATGACTGACACACACCCAACTCCCACCCTGGAGGGTGCACTCAGTGGTGCAGAGACGCAGAGAAGGTGACTTCACTCATGGAGTGGATTGTGGTGATGCACCTCTCCTTCCTCTCCTAGCTGCACTATGAGTTGAGAAATGCTCCTCAAGCCTTGGCCTTGATAAGCTGCACCTGGACTAAGCCCCTGTTGAGCATATCAGAAATGCTGTCTGTTCCCAGGAACTCTGCCATCCAACTAGCACTTGTTTTTTCACAAACAGTGTTGGAAACTTATTTTTCTTGTCTGCATAATAATCCCAGTGAGATAATATTTTTGTTGTTGAACTTTCAAAAGGAAGCTACCAACTTGAATTGTGCCCTGGGTGGAAGATTGCCATAACTAAAGCCCATTCTCTTGTGACCCTCTAAACAAGGGTTCGAAGTGAGACCCTTTTTGAGCTCTCAGTTCCCAGAAGGGGGTAGTGAGTATGTCTCAAACACTGATAGCTGGATGGCCATGGAGCCAACCAAGGACTGTTGGCAATAACAGACCAGAAATGTTTGTAATAACCAAGGATTGTTGTTTTTAAAACACTGTGAGAAAGAACAGTATTTTACTAATGTTCTACTGTCAAAAATTATGTCTCCAAAGAACACGGATCATGATGTTAGCTGTGCTTATGTGTTACATATTTGTGTATGATCTGAACATTCATGCTTTCTATAAATGTCATAGCTGCTTCCC
The DNA here is from genome assembly GCF_049639895.1 of Pseudopodoces humilis. Taxonomy (NCBI): domain Eukaryota; kingdom Metazoa; phylum Chordata; class Aves; order Passeriformes; family Paridae; genus Pseudopodoces; species Pseudopodoces humilis. Next base: position 10,413,227 of record NC_142203.1, read on the forward strand.
ATAGGAGTAGGATCATTATTTCTTAAGCACTTAGAACTAATTTAATTCTGTTGCACTGAGGCCTATCTGCCCTCACTAAAGGTGAACAGAATTTAATCACAGGCTTTAGAGGCATTGACAGTCCACACACAGCAGGAACTTCTGAAAATATTACCTATCATTCTGTCAGCAGGCTTTCGAAAGGGAAACTGGGGCTCTTTTAGAAAGACAGAGTTTTTAATTAAAGTATTTAAAATTAAAAAAAAAACCAACAAAACACCTGAAGTGGAAGAAATTAGCTTTAATGGGGAGCACTAAAAAATTATTAATTTAATACATTATTACAGGACATACACAAGAGAAATCCATAGTGTTAGGGAACAGTCAAAAAAATGCATAACAGAAGTGTTTGTGTACACACCACACACACAGGGTGGCACAGACACCCTGTTAGTATAAATGTCAAGGAAGTCACCTCAGTTCACTCTGACTGCTGGAATGGTGTGTTGTTTCAAGGGCAACAATTTATCCTTATTATGTCAGATGAGCATCCTTATTGATTATTGATATTCAAGCCAAGTGTGCTCAACCTCTTTATAATTCTGCCCACCGATGGCAAGAGATGTGAAGCTGTAAAATACATGTTGATAATGGCATCTGGAGGGGAGCTGATGAATGGGAGCTGCACTGAAATATTGCCTTTATCCCATTTCACTCCATCTGATCTTAAAGAATTGGCAAGCAGTTCAATAAGCTCAGCTCACTAACGATGGGGCTGAGAGTTAAGAAAAAGACAATCTGCACTAAAGCAGTTCTGAAGTGACATTCTGTTTCAAACTTGAATTATTTTTATTACTTGAATTATTACTTGAATTATTGCAATGTTCAGAAGTTTGAATTACTGCTTTGGCTTTCTGTCTGCCCAGGGCTGTACATACACACTGAGAGACAATTCAGACCCTGAGGGAATTCTATTCTATGAACACAGGGGCTACTCAACTTTAAAATTTCCTAAAATTTTTTAAAAATGAGAGACTTAAGTATAAAACATACTAATAGTCCTTCTGTAACAATACATCCATCTTTAAAGTTCCTTTACATCAGAAGTTAACAGAGAATTTTCCTGCTTCAATTCCCATCTTTGTTTCTATAAATCTAGCTGTCTGGCATACTCCTAAAAACTCCCACGTGCATAGATTAGTTCCACTTAGATTTAGGAGTAAATTTTGCCAGGCTGTAAATCTGTTCAATTCCATTCCACTGATTTAAGAAGAATTATTCAAGATTTCCTACAGCATAACCGTTCAAAATTTTATTTTTAAAAATGAATACTGCCTTCAGTTTCATGCAGAGTTTAGGTATATGGCAATAAAGCTGTGTTTGTGTGGCAATATAAAGTGATTGAACATAATTGCACCATTCTCGTTATGTCACCGTGGCACTGAATTTAGTTGCTGAAATTTTGTTGCAGTGTGTTTCTTGTTAATGGTATGTTCTGTTATTACCTAAGTTGATGGTTTGGTCCAAATGAGACCCTCCCACCCCATGTTGTCAATCTACCCTGAGTCTCCTGTCAATCTGTCTTAGGCCCACTGCATGCTTGGAATTCCACTTCGGAAATCCCCTAAACTTTGACGCTTGATTAGTCCATGTGACCCAACTTTCCCCCACTACCTCCCTCACTGGATGATGATTTTGTGAACTCTGCCTTTTACCCTCCCCAGGATATCTCTGATTAGCTGATGCTTTGTACCCTCCCTTTGAACTGCCATCCCATTTCAGCTGTTGCACGCTCACATTTTCTGTCTTTTGCCCCCAAGATTCTCCAGAGCAATAAATCCTTTGCTATCCCATGCAAAAGACCTCCCTGTCGTCCTTGTCTCCTCAGAGTGCAGACTGACAGCCAAAAAGCCGTAGAGCAAGTGCTCTGGTCACACCTTGGGTCATCCTGCTCCTGGGGTGTGACCCACTCCTGTCACAAGCCGAAGTGATAAAGCCAGATAAGCTCCAGCGAGATGCGATAAAATTTGTTTTCCTATATGCTTAATACGGGCTTTCTAGAAAGTCAGCCTTGCTGTTTCCTAAAAATTCAATGGGCAATTGGAAACCTGATTCTGAAAGCTAATCTGTCTGTATGCAGTTGAATGTGGTCTGAATAGCTCTCAAAGAACTTGTTTTTTCTCCCAGGCATTTCTGAAATCAAGTAATTCCACTGATTCTCATGATTTAAACCCTGATGATACTGCATGAGTAGGGTCCACATCCAGCCAAGCTGTCCAGCTGGCCTCCTAAAATCAATCACTGGCACTACTGAATACCTCAGCTCCTGCCAAAACAGAATCAGCACTCCAGGAATGGTTACAAATCAGTTCTGTAGCTGATATCTAAATATAGACTCTGTATCAAAATATGGGTGGAAAAATAAAACAGCAAACAAACTGCTTTTCTTTCTGTTTGGGAAAAAAATGCAAGGTTAATGAACTTCTGTATCATACTGGCTTAATTAGACAGTAGAAATGTCAGGAGAATTGCTTCTAGATTGAAAGCACAAGTGATGTGCAGTCTGGCACGTGCAGGTAATACGGAAACAAAGGTAGTGCCCTGGATGTGTTTTTGTTCTTGGTTTCCTGAATGCAATTGCAGCTCATCTACACTGAGGACTTATTGCTTGAGAAGTCTTGCTCACATTTCATTTCTTATTACTAGCAGGTAAAAATACAAGGATGACCCAAATCACCAGTATGAATTAGAAGTACCTACCCAGCACTCATTTTTCCTCTGCTGATTTCAGCCTCTCCACGGAGAAAACTTCCTCAATTTTCCCTACCTTCATATTGTTGGCAGTGTCATCAAATATTGGCCCCTCAGTGTTCAGCTCTCAAAGCCCTCTGCTGCACACGCTTTACTTATTTCCTGGCTCATCCTGACCCAGCAGATGATAAAATTATCTGTCCATTTTCCTCTTCAACAGTCTTTTATCCATGATAGTCCTTTAGCTGACATTTTCAGACAGTGAAATGTCTCATTTTCCCCTTTCAAGTTCTCAGCACAGCATAGCACCTGATACTCCCTGCACTCCTGTACAGATTACCAACAGTTTGTAAATTTAATTATCAATTTAATCAACAAAATAATGGAACTATTGCTTTTAAAGGGACATGGAATCTTTTTTTTTCCTATAGCACTTTCTGATAAGCTCACACAAAGGATCATTTGCACAACTTTGTTCCAAGAAAAAAAAATAAAATTATGTAAACATCAAGAAGACCTGTTTCTGTGATGATAAACTAAAACTATTCAGGAATGTGTCTGGTACAACCAAGAGGAGGTTGCAGAAGAGTGACATCCTGGAGCTGCTCTCCAGTGGCAATTGTGCAGTGGGGTGAGGAGCTGACTTGAAGCGTTGTATTAAATTGAGAAGAGTAATTATTTATGGTGCTGATAGCCATGGATGAGCCCAGCTTTTAACTTCCTTTGTTCCTTTTATCAGTTCTTCTCATTCAGGACATTGGCCTTGTACCTCAGTTTGTTATAAATTATATTGTGATATTGGCTTTTGCAGGTATTAAGATGAATATTATATGTTAAATACTTTTTGGCCATGTATGTACTTTTTTTTCTTGCTAACAAGTTTTAAGCTTAAAGGAATCTCGTAAGTACCATCAAGGAAACCCCAGAGGGCAAAGACAGTGGGGCCCAAGCTGTTATCAGCGGAAGAACAATATAGCCCAAACTGTTATCAGCGGAAGATATGAAGCCCAGCTACTCTCAAAGGAAGGATGACGGGCCCGGACTGTTATCAACACTGACCATTTGCAGAAGAAAGGAAACCAAACTCCAAAATAATGCTCATCAGCAAGAATAATGATGACCAGCAAAAACAGTACTGACCAGCAGAAAATAAAAATTGTGCAAAAGCATATTCTAAGAAGGCAGAACTAGGGAGGGGACATGCTTGAATATGCATAAAATCCTCACAGCAGGAGGGGATAAAAAGAGTGTTCCCAAGATACCAGGTGTGTTCCTGGCAACCCGCCAGGGCACCCGGCCGTTTTAACCCTTTGCTTTATTTATTTTGTCTCCTAATTGTCTTTTTGTTTATATTAAATTCTTTTTATAATTTATTAAGCGAATCTCATTTTTAATAAGTTCAAATGCTCTAGCAAAGCTGAGGACTGCATCCCTGCTTCATTCCCCTGCCATGCTTTTGCTTACTTCTCCAGTAGCCAAAATATTTCTCCTTAGTCATGTTTGTCCATACTCCTGTGCGTGTGGAATGCCACAGTCTACTCCTGTGGTCCAGTCACGCTTTCCCAGTCTCAACTCTGTTTTCTTCCCTTTGAATACTACAGATTCACTGCAACTCAAGCTGCTCATCTCATTTCCCCAGTGGGATCTGCCTGGACTGCCTCCTCACTGTCCCACTGCTGCTGGCAGAGGCTGCAACTCATGTTGGAAAATATCCTAATTGTAATTTCTTTTTATTTTATAATTTTAGTCAGCTTCCACAGAATCACATAATAAACTAGACTGGAAAAGGCCTTTGATATTATGAGGTCCAACATATATAGGCCTTTGTCCCGGGGGGGAAGGGAATTAAAAGTTTCCTTCCAGGACATTGTTCTACCAGGTGAAGGCCCGATGAGCTTAAGATCTCAACAGACTGGGAGTAGCCAAGAAGGTACACAAAGGGTATCAGCCATCAGCGGCCATCAAGGGCCACTAATGGACTATCAACTCCAAACAGCGCCCCTGGTCTGGGACAGGAGAGAGAGGAATGAGGACCTAATTAGCAACAGAAGTGAACATATCTGTAAGCAATAGGAAACCAAATGCCAAGAACTACTTAACTTGGAACCAATGAACATTAAACTAATGAATATCTATGGGTTTTGAAAGTATAAAGTTTGTGAAAAATACATGTGTCATGGAATGATTTTCTCTGCACACCCGGGCTACCTTGAGGATGAAATTATTTCTGTTGCACATCCTGGCCAGAAAAACATCCTGGCCAGAAATAAAGTAATGCCTTGATTCTCTAACACTAAAAATGTTGTTGGAGGGTTTATGTTTTCCCTGCAGTTTTGGTGACACTCACAATCCTCCTGCCTCCTCTTCACTTAGTCACTCAGTCACTCAGTCACTCAGTCACTCACTCAGTCACTCACTCAGTCACTCACTCACTCACTCACTCACTCACTCACTCACTCACTCACTCGTGACAAATGAGAAAACACTATTTTTATAATTTTTTCACACTTCCAATGAACACTGGGGTTGTGTGGAAGTTCCCACCATTTTAATTGCAGCTGTAATTCCACATGGATAGAGAAGGAGGAGCACCAGCCAAGGGAGAGATGCAGGATGCACCACTGTGCCCAGTTTGGGGCTGCCTCAAGTCTGTCTCCCTGTGAAACTTCCTTCTGTTGCTTTTCTCGAAATAGTACAAGTGATGTAATTTTCTGTCACAGCAAGACAGTGGAGTTCCTACATTAGAGAGAATTATGTGAAGTGCAAGACACAACCTGGTTTTCCTAGGTATTGAGTTAATATTATACTGATTTCTGCCAGCTTTTAAATACTTCAACTTGTTTACTCTAACAGCACCCTTGTGACGCAGTCAGTCCTTTTTAACACCACATTCTACACTGAAACCTCACCCAGGAACATGATACAACACACAAATCTCTGCAGCAAACAAAACTGAATTTAGATCTTGGGACATCATTGCTCACAGTTCTGGGCAGGTTTCTGCAAACATTTTCCAAATTCTGTGCAAGGATGCATGTGGCTACATTTTTAATGTCACAAATAGAACCAAATTAATCAAGTCTCCAGCATTCAAACAGCAGCCAAGGTGAGGAGCGGATATGAGGAAGGCACTGGCTGTGAGACAAGATGCATGCAGAGTGCTCAAAAACAGAGAATAGCAGCATACGAAGGTTGTGGAACACTCAACCTCAATCAGCCAGTTTCAGCATGACTCTACACACTCTCCCTGGGAGAAGCAGGATGCTTCACCAAAAGGTGACTTTTGCAAAATGTTCCAGAGGGTATTTCATCAGCTCTGGCTTGAGCTGGGCCAAAAGCAGTTCTGCCCTTCTGCACTGCATTGTCTCTGAGGTTTTTATCAGAACAGCTGCAGCCAGGAGAGGGATGTTCTTCAGGCTCTACATGGGAGCTCATGTCTTCACCAATGGAGATCCCACTTCAGTGTTTGCCTACCCTCATTATTAAAGTTTGCCTAATTTTTAATCCATTTCATCTTTTGAAGTTGGTGTCCCTTGCAAGGTTGCCTCTCATGATCTGTACAGTCTATTTCCCCCATCTCCACAGTCCCCACTAAGAACATGGCTTATATTGACTTTTACATACTGCTGTGAGTTCCTTAATTCTTTAGATCTCCCTCACATTTAGCCTTAGCCCCTGAGGAATATTGATCTGCCATCCTATCTGCTACCCTCAGGACCCAGTATTGACACGGTGAAACTGAGACACATGGTCAAACCCAGGTGGCAAACACTTAGAAACATTTATATTGAGAAAAGGCATCTTAGAAGGCAAGGGGTGGCTGAGGTCTGCCTCCACACCCTCCCCAGGACACAGGATTTCTGCTGTGATCCACAGATGGGGCTCTGACCCAAGCCTGCCCGGGCAGGCAGAGGTTTTCCCTGATAAGATCACTATCATTGATATTCCTGAGGATGTGGGACCAGCTGAGAGTTCCCTCAGACAGTCTCTTGTCTTTGCCACCACACCCTGGACAGGTGTTTTCAGCCCCAAGGAATCAATACTGTACTTTGCAAAACTATACAAGGCAATGAAACTCTCTTCAGCTGAATGTTGCAATGCCAGCTCGCTTTTAATTTTTCAAGGATACAAACTCAGTGTGTTCAGTCTGCACTCAATTACCTCATTCTGTTTTGGAGTGGGTGGTTGCTGCTGTTGAATGAAAACAATAGCAAAGAACAGTTTAAGTACTTTTCCAGAACAAGAAAATTGCTTTGTTGTTCTGTTTCTTCTTTTATTTCAAGTCAAAAGGGTTGAAATCCACAATTTATATTCTAGCCTACTCAAAACCCCAAATTGTCTTAGCATTGTGCTTGAAAACCTAATACACTGTGGTAAAACTGTCAAAAAGAACTATGCTGAAGTTCTAATGAAGAGAACACACATTTTCTACAGCCCTGCATTGTTCCTCACAAACTGGCACGTGGCTGGGACCACCACAAGGTCCCAGAAACACTGTCAATGGAAGTTTCTGAAAGTGTTGTACCAAACCAAGAAAGTATATTTTTATTCTTCCAGAATGGTGTGCAAATAGCAGAATATAAATGTTTACACAGGGCACACCTTTGCCGCACTCCTTTGTATCCCAGCTCCTCATTCACCTCCTCATGACCTGAGCCCTGACAAGACTCCAGAAGAGGAAGGCAAGTCACCACTGGCAGAGGACACAGCCTGCTGTGCCAGCACAGGAGTGAGGCATGGTGGACAGCAGGATTTAGTACAGCAGGCTGTGCCTTCTGGCAGCACCATCACCAGCAAAGCCTGGTGATTCCTGCCTGAAGAAGTTGGGAAGGAGCTGCTGTAACAGAGCTCTGAGCTGCATCAGACATTCTTGGTTTTCCGGGCATCTGCTGCTGAGCAGCCACAGGGTAATCAGCCAAGACAGGCAGAGGGTCCCTGGCTTTCCTTACAGAAATAAATCACTGTAGTAACACGGCTGTGCTCAGCCAAAGCCAAGGAATCAAGACAGAACAGGAGAACCATCTAGAAGAATGATGTTTCTGAAGTTTGAGAAGTGAGTGCAGATGGTAGAGAGAAGTTGGAACAATTTCCTCCTGCTTCGGATCAACACTGTAATTCAGCTTCTCACTCATAATCAGACTGGTTTGGTTTGACTGATTCCAATATTATCTGAACACAAACACTCCTTTGCACAAATTAAGAGCACTGGACAGATTACATGTAGGCTGCTACTTCCAACCTGAAAACAGAAGGAGAGCAAGTGAAGTTTGTGTGGCACTTTCTATTCACTTTACGGTTATAAAGAACAGTGAGAACAGTGCCCTTTAAGCTTTCTGCCACTGTTCACTATTAATTTTAGTGAGCTGGCTCTGTTCCTAAGCCTCTCTGCTCCTATCTATCGGGTGGATAGATAAATACATTGAAGCAGAGCAGGCAGCAGTGCTGAACTCTGGAATGGTTGTTTAGTACCAGATAGGGAATTGGCTACTTTGCAGTAACCTTGTAATAGACAAAGCTAGTTCTGGGACACTGATGGATGTAGTGGAGTTGTCCCAGAATATTTTTAGGGAAATGTTTCAAAAACAACAAATGAAACTGCATAAAACCAGGCCAGTCACATTCATATTGCCACTAAAAGTGCAGGGAAATGCAGATACAGCGGTACCAAGCCACAGCAGCACTTCTGCAAAGTGCTCTCAGAAATAAAACACATGCATTCTTTTTCCCCATGCCCAATGTCATAGCCAAACGACAGAGACATAAAGAGATTCCATTAAGTTCACATAGATGTCCATTTTTGGTTTGCAGGCACTGTAACACCTCACTGAAATAATGTGCTGAAATAATGGCTTTGAGTCCTCCCCAGACCTATGCACACAGGACTGCACACAATGCTGCTTGTGTCTCAGATGAGAGAGCTTGTACAAATCCCCAGGATACCTTCCATAGCTCCAAAAGCCTTTTTAGATAGTATTATGAGCTAGTACCTTGTTGCTGCTGGGTTCCACCAGTAAACATTCCTCTCATGTCACGAGGTGCCAGGACAGTGTTAATGTGAAGGCAAGACAGAGAGATCAGGTTTGCTGCCACATCAAACCAACCATTTGCCAAATCAACCATTTTGCCATTAGGAAGTGAGGCAGTAAGTGTTGTGCAGAGCAGAAACAAGTAACTGTAAGGAGGGACTTGCATTACCTTTGGCTTAAGTCATGTTTTCATGGTGGAGCTGCACAATGTTGATGATTCTTCCTGAGAACAAAGTGTAGGGAGTGAAACTACTGACTTACCTGACAGTGAATGCACACAACACTCCCTCCCATGATGCACAGTTGTGTGGGTTCTTTTCTTTGTGTGGAGGTTTTTGGACGGTTTTTTCAAAGAGTACAAATCATCATGATCTAAATAGAAATAGCTGCATTTTCTCCTTTCACTGAAATCCCTGGGACATTCTATTGGATCAAGTATCTCTTCCAGGGCTGTGGACAGACTGACTGAGAGGCAGCACTCATTTGGGTACAGGATGACAGATGAGGATACTCACACTCTGAGTGGACTAACCAGCAGAGAAGTGCAATACAGAATTTAGGGAGAATCTAAGCTCACTTTGTCTCATTTATAAGATTTTTATTGATGATCATTGCCAAAATTCAATCTGCAGAGTCAGCTACAAACTGAAGCAAAGTGTGAAAATACCGTGCAAAGAGAAGGTCTCTCAGGAAAAGGTGTGAATGAGAAATAAAGTGAAGTTATTCCTACAACGATATTGTGATGAGCATCAGTCAGGAGGACAGAAAAACATACCTCTGACATATGCTCTGGTTGAAGATTAGCCCAATGTTGAGTAATAGGACATTAAATAATTGAATTATCTTTAAATAATACAATACAATGATACACCTAATTAAATTTTTTGATCAGACAATGCATTAATAAATACTACATTAAAAATCTAAATAAAAATGTTTTCCCAGGGAAGTTTGACCTGTTGTCTACCTGAGGTTGTAGCTAGAGATCACTGATGCTAAGCATGGTGCCAAGAGCCCTGTGCTGACCCTGACAGTGTCTTCTCTGTGTGGAGCAATGTATCCAGTGTAACAGTTCAGCACAGCCAAAGAAGCAGAGTTTACCAGTTATACCCAACCCTGGATCCATTCACCCAAGGTAAAATGACTGTCCTTATGGACCCAGGCTAGCATTTCTGAACAGTTTGCATTGGATGGGTTAGTTCACAAAGTCCAGCTCCACACAGCACTAAGCTCAAAGTCTCTTCAGCACCCAACAACCTGATACTCACTACAGCCTTTCATTCTTTGTGTTTAACATGGGCTACAGAAACTACAAATAAAACACTCTTCACAGAATCACAGAACTGATCATGTTGGAAAAGGGCTTTGAGATTGTGAAGCCTGACCATTAACCCAGCACTGCCAAGTCAAGACTCCAACTCAGCTTTTCATAAAGAATAGTGATTAGGAAAATTACTTCTTGGGTTACTAAAAAGCAAAGAAATTCTGATCCAGTGGAGCAAAACTTGAAAGGTTAGCATCAAAATTTGGCAGAACAAGGATTTAAACAGAAGATCCAAATAAAGAGCAACACTCATTATCCAAGGCTGTATCAGTAATCAAGGGACAAACCTCCTAATAACATAATTGCTCTGGAATCAAGGCATGGTTGTGAACCCACATCTACAAAAAGCACTTGTGAAAGCTATGTCCCTGAACATTGGCACTATGTTGATGGGGAAGTTCCAAAATGTGAAGGTTTGGTTTTTTGGTTTTTTTTCATTTTCAAATAATCTATCACTGCAGCACAAAAATGAAAGCTTTGACATGCAACAAGATCCAATACATAAAATAACTCTGTTACTGCAGATGTTTTTTATAAAGTCATTATGTAATCCACTTCAAAACATCTTCTTGTTTTCAGAAAGTGTCCTGTACTAAAACCTTTGTCTCTTCTGCAGATCTCTTTCACACTTCTTATCACATTCTATGACAAGAACATGATTTGATGCACTAAAATCACTACAGAACAAAACTTAAAATAGACTATGGTGAAGCATTTCACCATTTAAAGGTAAATATGTCATGTACAGCTTTAATTTACTTTTGAAAGGGATGAAAAGAAAAATTATTTTAGGAAATAAATACTGACAGGGAAGAAATAAAGAGAAAGAAATGAAACAACACCATCTGACAGGAATTTATCAATGTAATTACAATTCAGCAAAGCTGGGGCTGTTGTGAAATATGCAAATTTCTGTGTGGAGAATGGAAAAGGTCAGAAGTTCTGCTAACTAGTGAATGCAATAAATTGTTTGGAATTGTATGTACTCAGCTAATTGAATATTTTCATCTGCATAGAATACTACATTTCAGTTTACTGGCTGAAGTAAAATAGTAAAAATGGTGAAGAAAATCAGGTAAAAAAAGTTAAGTGACTATCCAAAATAAAGAGATTATAAACAAAAAGGAAACTGCATTCATATTTTTCTTTGTATTTAGCCTCCTTCTCCTCATCTTTTTTTTTATTATTTATTTTTTATTTTTTTTAAGCCTTTTAAGGCCATTCAACAGTCCTTTTATCATAGCAGGAAATAATCCTGGATATACTGCACAACTGACCTGGATTTTAGTTCAGCTTTATCCTGTTTTCTTATTTCCAGTAATACATAAACTTTAAATTAGAGCATCTCTGAAGCCCAGGAAATTCATAACTAATCAGTGAAGTAAGCAAGCTATTGTAAAAGCCTTAACAAGCTCTAACCCTCAGTCTTGCATTGTGATTACCGCAGAATAATTACTTCTGGAGATAACTGATGAAGATCATATTAAGCTGAGACAAAATAGAGATCTGGTTAAGTGTAAATCAGTTACAGCTGAACAGAGAGGCGAGGGGACAAAGATATTACAGGACTATCATTATTATTTATGAAGTGGTCAGGGGGATTTCAAATAATTCCTCATACTCACAATCGCTGTTGGAGTTGAAGCCAGCACACAGTAGAGAACAAGTGGTGAAATGAAGCTCTCATCCTCTGTCCCAGGGTATGGTTTCATCAAATTGCCATCCTTACAGAAGAAACCTTGGATATGCACCTGAAAAGTGTCAGTGTACTCGAAGTAGTAAGCAAGCAGAACAGTCCCAGCCATGATGACGAGCTGAAAATAAAGCATAATCAGAGAGAGGCGTTAGTTGCTTTTTGAACAGATGCAGCTGTGCCTGCGAGCTACTCCAGTCCTGTGGACCATCCTCCATTCACCGTCACTCTGACAACCCTTGCCATAATGGCGTGTGTGTGTGTGTTTCTGTGCCTTTGCTTTGCAACATCTGTTACATAAACCTTTGGCAAACAACACTAATGAACATCTCAGATAGGAGCGGGTCCATGCTGCGGCACACAGGGGATGGGAACTCACACAGCTCCATGTTATCAAAGAGCATGTGAGTGTCAGCACAACGGGGATCAATGGCAGCAGCAGGGCAAGGGGCAGTATGGCAGGAGACAGCAGCAGCTAAGACCTGTGCTCAGTGGCAGGGAGTGGGAAAGGATTATTACAAAGCCTAGAGGAAGCTAAAGCCAAAACATTCCCCACTGCAGTTGCAAGCCTGTGCTGGAGTATTGGAGTGAAAAAAACACTCGCTCGCGGTAAGAGACTTCTCCAGGGTCAAGCTGTTCAAGTATAAGCAATTTATTATAAGGGTAAAAGGAGGGGAGACCCGTGTCCGCCACCAGCCTCGGCGTCCACGTGGTCCGGGGGAGGGGAGAGAGCACAGGTAGAGCAGGGGAGGTGAGGTTGGAAGGGGGAGGGAGGGAGTAAGAGCAACAGAGGGAAAGAGGGAAAAACCAGATGGAGTGAGCAGGGAAGACGAGAGGGGTAGGAGCAGGGAGAGGGGGCTGAGAGTTAAGAGTGGGGGAGAGGGGTAAAGGGGTAAGAGGTAAGGGGTAAGAGTTAAGAGCTAAGAGAGCGAAGTTCTTGTTACAATCCAATATATCCTTTTCTATCGTGAATATTCTAATTCTTAGTAACCGATCACCATGAGACACACCCACTATAGAATCTACATCCAGCCTATGCGCTTCCCTATATTAACATACAGTGTTGCATTTTAGATTCTACAAAACTTTACAAGTTCTTTCCTTGCTTCTTGACCTTTGGACTCTGTTTTATCAGAAGGACATTGTTTTATCAACAGGGATTCTCCTTTAGCTGGCTAGGCTATTGTTCTATGGTTAACCACTACTCAGTATCCTAGGACTCAAAGCAGGCTTTCATTTCTACTTTGATTCTAGCCTTCATATTTTCAGAATCTAGTGCCAAACAATCACATTCATAAGGTTTCCCTGTTTCACCTTCCCCAACACTGGAGAATGTGCATGTTGTACTAATTTAGACAAGCCTTCTGTGTCTCAGATGAAGACACATCCAGAGGAAGACTTTCCTCTTGCCACTCACCTTCCCTGGAGCTCCTTGTTATGAGTAAAGCTTTAGAAGCCTACTCAGAAATCTCCAAGAATGTGTGGGAACTTCTGTGCACTGCCTGACTTATCCATTTCACCACAGCCACTTCTGAAAAAACTGACTTGAGTCTGAAGCTGCCTTTATATCACAGATATGAACTGCAAGGAGCCTTTCTGGTCTCTCTTTTCATACTTTATGGCTCCTAAATGGGTTGGTTGGAAGCTTAGCAATCCACATTTTTTGTATATATCCACAGCATCTGCTTCCCACACTGCTTCAGCAACACATCACAACAATATCATCAAAGGTGTCCCTAACCTCACCTCAGGAAAATAAGCAGATTTACTAATTCTTGTTCTCCCTCTGCCACACTGCAAAGAAAATCTCACATCACAGTCATCACACAAGACAAAAGTACTAATACCGATTTATAACTGTTTTATTTTAGGGGTAATGGTTTTAAAATTAGAAGAGGGTCGATGCAGATTAGATATAAGGATGATGTATTTTACAATGAAGGTCGTAAAGAATAGCAGATTGCCCAGAGAGGTTATGAATACCCCATCTCTAGAAGTGTTCAAGGTCAGGTTGGACTGGGCTTTGAGCAACCTGGTCTAATGGAAGGTCTTCCTGCTCACTGCACAGGGGGTAAACTAGCTGGCCTCTAAAAGTTCTTTCTAACTCAAATCCTATAATTCTAAATTGTGACTACAGGATCTGATTCAAAATCTTCTTTATGGAGACTAGAGCCATTACTACGGAAGTTGTGACTATACAACTATTTTTGTCATTATAACTATACAAGTTATCTTGCCACACCATAGAAAAAAGTTGAATAACCAACTGTTGGTTTTAGTATTTTGCCTCCAGGATCTCTGGATCCAGCATCAAAACTGTATTGCTGCAAGATTACTGTACGACCTATGAAAATTAATTTTGGCAATTCCATCTCAAAGATACACTTGAAGCTATTCATGCACTCCTCTGGCACATCTCTGCACACACAGCCAGCCATAAAAGACATTGTATATTTGAGTAAGAGCTGGACTAAAATTGGAAAAAAATAATGAAAATATATTAGTCATTGATGAAAGTAGAAGACCAAAGAACCCCTAAGTGGTTGAGGTAGGGAGGGACCTTTGGGGGTCAGTTGGTCCACCCTCCTCTGCTCCAGCAGCTCCTTGAGCTGGTTGCCCAGGACAGAAACCAGAAACCTGGATGGTTTCTGAATAACTGCAAGGATGGAGTCTTCACAACTTCTCTGTGTCACTTGTAAGACAGACTTAAAAGACTGTCACAGTGAAGCTGTAGTTATGACATTCCATCAGCTATTTTTTACCTTTAAAATTAACCATCTCATTTTGTAGATGTATTATTTTCAAGACCTGCCTAGAATAAATTTTCTTTTTAACAAACATAAAGCAAGATGCTGCTGTGTATTCCCCAGAAATCTTTACATCAACCTCAATGAGTACAAAAAATCGTGTCCCATAACTAAGGAAACAGGGGTTAATTTACATCTGAATTTAACTCCTTGAGCAGCTGTAGATTTTCTGATCAACCTGGGCAATTCAGCTTTGTTAATTAACACCAGAGAAAGGCAATGACACTATCACTGCTCTACCTGACATGCCCAGATAAGCACACTGGAGATTACAGGATGCTTGGACATAGAGGTCTTTAAACTCAGTTCCAGCACCTCATATGACCTGGGCTGTCAAAAGCAATCTGACCCACTCCTCCTATCCCAAACATACTCCCAGAAATACTTCAGGTTGCTAGTCCCAGCTGACAAACAGAGATAGATAATAAAAAATATATGATACAGTAGACAGCTGTTCTTTCTCCTCTTACTGGAAAATGGAGAAAGCAGGTTTCTGAACTTTAAACCTTCTCTGGGTGTCATAAGGGAAAAAAAGAACACTTTTCAAAAAATAAGGTGCTTTCATACAGGACGAAAACATCACTTATCCCAAATGTAGTCTCTAGACAGCAGTTCCACAACTAACCTTGACCTTTCCATTGTCAAATGCTGACTCTGCTGCATAAAAACCCTTCCTGCATATAAAATACAGCTCCTGACTGACTGACTCAACATTAATATTGACCTAGAACATCATACATCAGAGGATCACAGAATGATTTCTGTGGGAAGGGACCTTAAAACTGATCTCATTCCAATCTGCCTGCCTTGGGCAGGGACACCTTCCAACCTGGTCTTGAGACACCTCAGTAATGAACCCAATGTTTTTCACACTCCCTGTGTTTCTATGTTTTGTTCTTCTGAGTCAGAAAAAATCAAAACCATACAATCTTTGAATTGTGGACACATTGTATCCTGTAGGTGACATCCACCCTCTCAGGTGTGATAAATGTGGCATTGGATAAAAATTCGTGAAGGAGAATAAAGAAATATATGTTATATTTACAATAACGTAAAGATATAAAATGTAGTATGATCTAAAGATTCCTTCCCGAGTCAGGCGGTAACAATCCACAGTGACGCTTATCACCCCGAGATAAAGAGCAGGACACAGGCAATCAAGCCAGACAATGAGAGTAGCCCAGCTGAGATATCCATCTGCTTCGCACCCGACCTGGACACTCCACCCCTGGAGTCCAACCAAAAGATGCAATCAGAAGGCACCCAGAACCATTCGCATGTGAAAGGACTCTGCCCAGTTGACTATTGACTCAGCTCAAGGGATCCGGAAATCTATTCAACCGCACATCTAGACTCTTTGTTGGACTGTGCCCACTCTGGGTTTTGCCTCAGGATACGAAAATCCTTATAAAAACCCCGGACTGCAGTCCCTCCTTCGTGGATTTGGAAAAATCTGTACCTCTGGGTGCAGACCCCTGTCCACCCGGCGCTGCGCTGATTTATTTTATTGTGTTTTTTTTTTCTCGTTGCTTATGATTGAAATTGTTTTATAATAAATTGCTTTTTATATTAACCTTATTTTGCTATTACGTTTATAACACAGGGAAACAGCAACAGCAGAAAGTAGCACTTTGACCTCCAGCTAAACTGACTACCATATCCCAAGGGATGATGTGAGATACAGAAAGTACAGTCAGCTAATACCACAAACAAGGCACAAAATTTTTGCTGCTTGTACAGTCAGTGAAGACCTGACTACTGCTGTGTTGCAACTTCCTGTGACTCATCTTGAGTATTCACTTCTTCAAGCAGCATCTCAGCAAAACTCAACCAGAAACTTATTACTCTTCTCCCTTCCTTTTTTCCTTTCCACATGGTAACTATTTCATATATGTTTAACTGGCTGTTCATGCAGGGAGAATTCTACTAGTAGTGTCTTGGCAGTGGTAATTACTAACTGAAGAGTGATCTGGCACAGACAGTGCCAGATATATGTTAGTATAATTCCTGTTTTATTGTACACATATAAAATCATGTTTAAAAGCATGTTTTATGTGAAAAAAAAACCAAACAAATCACAAGCAACTTGAGATTGCAAAAGGAGCTGCTGGAAAACCAGTAATTTGCAAGAGAACTACCCAACAATTAAGGTAACACTGAAAAGAGGTGGGTCCGCCCAAGAAAGATAAGCACTCTAACAACCTGGTGAGTAATGCCTGATATGGACCTGATCTGATTCTTCAGGACCATGCATCTCAATGTTGGTTTCCTGAAAAAAAACTACTCAAACTTCATTTCCTTCTGAGGGAAAAAACTCACCATGATTCTACATCTCAAAGCCTGCTTCCTGAAAAAAACATTCAAACTTCATTTCCTTCCCAGAAAACTCATCAGCAGTCCAGCAGCAGAAATATGAATATCTAACAACACAAGAAAAAGAAAGAAACTGAAGCTGCATAGCCTCAAGCTGAAAAAACTGCATAAAACACAGTTCTCCAAAAGACAGTGTGAACTTGGGGGAATCAGTGCAGCAGAGGCTGATTCAGAGTTCACCCAGCGCCAATCCCGGGCTCGACGCTGACCGTGATTGTGGTTGTTTCCAAAATTTGATTTTGAAAACTTTTCAATAAAATTGTTATTGATAAATTTGGCTGAATTTAGTTTATAACAGACAACAAGAAGATCCAAGTACAAGAAGGGGTCAAACTGGCCAGAAGCAGGAATGTCATAGACAGAAGGGCTCCCTGCAAGGCAGTAAACTTTCCCTGGGTTCTGGGACAAAGAACAGCTGCAGTGATGCCTTGTAGACATTCTGGAATATGAGCACTCTGAGGTCCAAATCAGTGGGTCTGAATTTTGTAGCCTTTTCTCCTTTTTTCCCTGTTTTCAGGTTTACAATCATTGAAGGAAGCAGGGAAGAAGAACAGGTAGGCTGATTTAAAATAAAGATACTAAACATCACATTACATAATTCAGAAAAAACAATGCAGTTTCACGCTAAAATTTTGTAGGTCTTATTAATTAATCCTTTTACTAATTTCCTTGAGTTTACTTGGGGAAAATTAAAAATGTTCAGTATCTTCAGAAAGGCAGCCAATGAATAGAAGGCTGCTATTAAATCTGAAGTGCTTAATGGCCTCCATTAGCAGAGTGTTTAATTGTGTCATAATCCTTAATATTTATCATCACTGCTCCATTATGAGGTAAGAAAATGCTCTTCTCACCATTTTACAGATAAGGTACAAAAGCTGAGGAGATAAAATGACTGCCCTCAGGTCACAGCAGAGCCAGTGGCAAAGACAATATTTATTTCTCTTCTGGATCAAATTTTTTTTGATTAGTCAGTAATATGCACATGAAAACGCTCAATTATGTATATGCTTAGGTCCTGATTCTGTAGAAGCTTATTTACGATAGTGTTAAGAAAACAAATTGTGAGTCTCATTCAGCCCCATTTAAAAATTCCTGCTGAATTTAAATCAATCTTTACAAGCTGGACTTAAGCAACTGGGGTGTGTTTTTCCCTCAGTCATTGAAATGTATTAATTACATAGCACTTACTATCCTATCTTGACACACCTTTAAATTCTGCCCTGCTCCAAGAGTCTACACTGGTTCTGCCCTTACAGACCTTCCTGTCACTGCACACCTTTGCTCCTGTTTAACCTGTGGGCATACTCTGCATTCAAAAAATTACTTTCTTCAATGTTCAAGACATAGCAAGCAAGTCTTGCAATCTTCTCTGGGAAACAGGTAATTGTTTGGCGTAGAGTTAATCAGGTCTCAATAAAAGATTGTGTCCTGAGTATTAAGAAATAGAATCTTTGCAGTAAGCAGTACAGTTAGTTACACTAACTCTAGTGTACTGGTGTACATCCAGAAATCCTTCATCGTTGTAGCATAGAGTCTCTGACAGCAAAACTCAACGAGAGCACTAACATCCAAATAAAATTTTTGCACTTCCTAGTAGTAAGACTGAAATCCCACACTCTCATAATTCACTGCAAAGCACTTCCCTGTATCCTCAATAATTAGGAGATTTTTTTAAAATAGTTACTCACATAAAAGAGGCCCCTCTTCTGCAAATAAGAAAGCAAGAGAGCAACTCCACTTGGGAAAGGGGCATGAAGCGGCAAAAGACAGAGATCAATATTAGAACAGGGAAGACACTGTGGGAGACATATTTTGATCAGCCTAGACCGAAGACTCCCCAGAATTATTAACAGAGGACCAAGAAACATATAGAGAAAAGGAAGATGCTGGGAAAATTTCTTGTGTACACTTTAGCCATAAACGCTTACCCTTTAGCCTGTAAGACACACACACAGCCACTGCAAAAATCTCCTTTTGCTGTGTGTTTTGTCACTCATATAAAGTGATATTGCAACTCCCTATGAGTAAACTCGAAACCCTCATAGTATTGTTGCAACTTATACATAAATAGATAAGTTATTTCAGCTTATCAGCCTTTCCACAGAGTACTCATATCTTACAGCATCTTTAATGTGCACGACTGAAAACTGAGAAACTGTTCTTGCACATGAATGGCAACATAAAATATGATTTTTTTTTTCTTCCTGAAAGAGGTCAAACCAATGTTTTGCATGTGGTGCTCCTTAGTGGACAGTCATTGAAATATTCTTGATGCCCTTGCTCAGTTTGTTTCCAGCAAATTTCAGTGTTTTTCTCCTCTTTAACTAAAACTGCCTCAGTTTCATGAGCACCACAAAGCTGCACACAAGCATTTTCAACTCTTGACAAAAATGCTGTGGCTCACAGTTCCATCCATTTTGACCATTTTTCTACCTCCCCCTCTGCCTGAACTCTAGTGACCCACTGTTATACAAAATCTGAAACAATTTGGTGTGCTTTTTTGAGAGAGGTGATGAGAGCATGACTCTTGGAATAGACACACTTGAGCATCCAACAGCCATGGCATACGTGTGTCCTGCAGTAACTCCTAAGTTACTGCTGAAAGGAATTGTTAAGGTGTATAATAATCTTGGTATAATTTGTGTTTTATTGTACACATATAAGATCAAGTATAAAAGCATGTTTTATGCAAAAAACCACAAGCAACTTGAGATTGCAAAAGCAGCTGCTGGAAAAACAGGAATTTGCAAGAGAACGACCCAGCAATTAAGACAACACCGTGAAGAGATGTGTCCACCCAGATAAAACAAGCCACTAACGACTCAGTAATCAACACATGATATTGATCTAGTCGAATTCCTCAAGACCATACATCTCAATCCCCCTTTCCCAAAAAACAACTCAAACTCCCTCTCTTCAGAAAACTCATTAGCAGTCCAGCAGCAGAAATATGAATATCTAACAACACAAAAAAAAGAAAGAAACTGAAGCTGCATGGCCTCAATCTGAAAAAACTGTATAAAAGACAGCTCTCCAAAAGACAGTTTGTGAACTTGGGGGAATCAGTGCGACAGAGGCTGATTCAGAGTTCACACAGCACCAACTCTGGGCTCAACACTGACCTTGATTGTGGCTGTTCCAAAATTCGATTTTACAAATTTTTCAATAAAGTTGCTATTGATAAAATTTGGCTGATGTGATAAATAGAGACCTTTTGTTCGCCTAAACATGTAGATGCGATGCTTTGCAAAACTGTGCTTTGCGAAATCAGGATGAAGTTCAAGGCTGCTGATGCTTGTATAATCATTTACAGCCTTGCGAGCTTTCTTGAATTCCAGAAAGTTACCAAGATAAACCTTAAAAGGAAACAGTGAAGAAAGGTCAAAAGGATAGGACTGAGGAAGACTCTTGATCTTCATCCCGTGACCATCAGAAGGCAGAAAAAGACCCCCTAGCAACTGGAGACACATGCACAGAGACACCCGAGAAAAGACACGTAACCCGGAAGCCGTACCACTTAAAAGGGGGAACACGGAAACTGGAAACGCGGCAGTTGGCGGAGCGGAGACTCCCCTGTCGCCCAGCGCTCTGATTTTTTGCTTATTGCTTGCTTGCTGTAATTAATAAAATTTTCTTTGATTGAATCATATCACTCTCTTGAGTGCATTCATAACAGCTGATTTCATTTATAACACTTCCTTCTGGGAGAGGAATTGCAGACTCCTAGAAAATATTGGATTTTGATATTTTGACTTGAAACAGTTATTTTGCCAAGCCTTTTTACAGTATTCCCTCTAGGAATTCTTTTCAGGGCTCCTTAAATCATCTCTGCTGAAAGACTTACAATGTCTTAAGAAGGAGTGGTCAAGTGGTAAGGAAATGTTGAACATGCCTTTAGTCAAGCTTATATTTACAAATAACAAGGAAGATGAAAACTACCATTAATTAGAAGTCAATCTGATCCAGATGTGCCAGCAGCTGAAATTTCACACTGAGGTGTGAGGGTGGCAGGTGCTTGTCTCCCATTAGCTGTTAATGGGAACTGGCAGGATGAACCCTTCAGGGATCAAAAAAAAGCCTTGGTCTACAGTTTGTGAAGCATCTGTTGTGTGCCATTTAATCACAAGTGATTCCCTTTTAAAGGTTTCACCTTCATACTGGTGCAGCAGACCCAGCTCGGTGGAAAGAGAAGCGTGTTGGACAGCAAAGCCTCCTAAAACTTGCAACTGCAGCAAATGAATGTTTGTAATGGATTATAAGGATCCGTCTGACTGCACAATCTTTTATTATTGTCAAGAAGCTGAATGCAGCAAACCACCTACTTTTAATGAAAATATTGTAAAACTATAAGGACAAAAAATAGGTACAGTACTGCTCATTACAACATTATGTTGCATAATGAAAGAGACAGAAAAAACAGAAATTCTCTGTCAGAATTACAAGTAATGGTAAAACAAGTTCAGGTGAATGACTTCATTATGCTCAGTAACCATATCTTTTATACTGTCAGATTAAATATGAAATCCAGTGGTCTTTCTACACTGCCATTCCTCAAGGTGCTCTCTCTCCCTCAATTTGTATAGCTGATACTGAAATCAGTTTTTTTATGTCACTGTGTGAAACCAGTTTTTTCATGCAGACAGCAACTGTGTCTGCAGCAGCCCGACACAGGACACGGCTTTGTTATAGGAGTTCTGAAGTCCATTCAGTGTGCAGGTACAAGCTGGGCAGTGGAGGCAGAGAGGCTTATTAAGGCACACAGGCTTTTGAAGCTGGAGCTGTGTATAAATCAAAGCAGCCTCTGCAGAGCTTTTCACAAGTCCATTTAATGAACTTATTGTCTTATTGCACCATTTTAGTAATTAAGTATGGATTAGGTATAGTTTGCGAGGCTGAAGAAGACATGCTCAGACAAAAAAAAATGGAGTTAATGTCTTCCTAAGAGACTTATTTCAGCAGAAGTTGTTTTGTGCGAGAAGCATGACCTCTAAAAATACCGGCATCTGGTTAAAAACTCTTTCAGTTTCTTTTTTATATAATGGTCCTTGAAAAATGGCAATGTGCTACACTGTAATAGCTTAATGTTACCTAAGAGATCACCCACATAAAGAATCCAGATTTCTCCAGCTATAACTGTGCTGTTAAAGCATTATAGGTCTCTTAATGGCAACAGACATAAAGCCATAAAAATGCCCTAACCAGTACAATCTTTTCATATGCAAAAATTAAAATAAGCAACATAAGTTGCTTATAATAAGTATAAAGCATCTTGATTACCTCAGTCTATATAACTCAGTGCACTTTATACACTGCTCTAGCCTTCTCAGTTTAAAACAACATTTTTCAACCTTTTCATGTAAAGACTTTTACTTTTCACCAGTGATTCTTATGTAAGAAATTTAAGCCTACTTTCTTTGACAGGTAAGTATAATCCATGGATTGATCACAGGCTGAAACTGTCAGCCTGAAGGAAAGAGGGACATCTATCCGCACTGTGTCTTGTAAGCCTGCTCTCACTATACTCACTACACTCACAGAGAGCTGGGCTACCTTGGGAGAGCCTCTTTACATCATCTCTGTCTGAGAAAAGCTTAGGCTTTGATGCTGGAGAGGGACAACACAGGTCTTCTAAATCTCTTCCTACAGGATGTCCCTGTAAGCTTCAGGTGGTCAGCCAATGCTTTGGGCACTTGCACAAGATTTTGTGTACCTCAGAGAGGCAGGGAGATGAATGAACAAAGGAAAGATGCAGCAGCACAGGTGATGGAAACTGGAAAAAGCACAGTAGTGTCTTTTTAATCACTGACAGCAGGGAAAAAGCATTTCTGCAACAGCTTGAGGAGGGAGGAAATTAATCCCCCTCTCTTGTGGAATCAATTAATATGTGTGTTGCTATTAGCAAGAGAGTCCCTGTAAAAATCAATACTAAATATATATTTTATTTACCTAGAAAATAAATCATAAAAGCTATGAAAAGGATTATCATTTAGGAGCATTAGTTAGGAACAGAGGCTAGTGGTGGACTTGGCAGTGCTTGGTAAATGGTTGCACTCAGTGGTCTTAGGGGGCTTTTCCAACCTCAATAATTTTGTGACTCAGCTTCCTCTAGTACAACCGTGAATATCTTCTCACTCTCTTACAATTTCTCTATTTTGGTAAGTTATATTTTGTTGCAGTGTGTTTCTTGTTAATGGTATGTTCTGTTATTACCTAAGTTGATGGTTTGGTCCAAATGAGACCCTCCCACCCCATGCTGTCAATCTACCCTGAGTCTCCTGTCAATCCTGTCTTAGGCCCACTGCATGCTTGGAATTCCACTTTGGAAATCCCCTAAACTTCGACGCTTGATTAGTTCATGTGACTCAGCTTTCCCCCCATCCTCATTGGATGATGATTTTGTGAACCCTGCCTTTACACTCCCCAGGATATCTCTGATTAGCTGATGCTTTGTACTCTCCCTTCGAACTGCCTCCCTATTTCAGCTGTTGCACGCTCACATTTTCTGTCTTTTGCCCCCAAGACTCCCCAGAGCAATAAATCCTCTGTTATCCCATGCAAAAGACCTCTCTCTCGTCCTTGCCCCCTCAGAGCACAGATTGACAGCCAAAAAAGCCATAGAACGAGTACTCTAGTTGCACCTTGGGTTATCCTGCTCCTGGGGTGTGACCCACTCCTGGAGCAGGCTGAAGTGATAGAGCCAGATAAGCTCCGGCAAGATGCGATAATATTTCATTATAAAAATTTACTTTCTTTATGGAATCATCATAAAAAATGTTTAATTTTTCTCCATTAACATTTAGATTCTATCCAGTTATGCTACACAACTGGACCTTTAACTAAACCAAGAGCAAAAGTGAGTCATTTGGGACAAGTCTATGGAACTGTTGTTACTGTTTTTGTGCACAGACCTTGTTATGTAGCAGATTTAAAAGAAATGTGATCTACTTGAGAAGAACCCAGTCATGATGAGATATATGCTATTCTTTTTATTTTTTTATTATTTTTTTTTAGTTTAAGGGATGCACTGACATCGAAGACTATCAAATTCTGAGCTTAATTCAAAGTAGATTTTGAAGGCTTATCAGCAGGGTGCATTAATGCAACATTTAATTCCAAATGCCACACTACCAAACATCCATGTAGAGCCTGTAATGTTTTATGATTTCGATATATTTGGGGGCTCCCCTATATTTTTTACAACATTATCTCAATTTTTAAGTACAGTTGGAATTTCAGGTCATTTGGTGGTAACAGTCATTTGGTTAATAATTTACTGTGGGCTTCATCCTAACTTTTAAAAGAAGTCTTTGTCCCTGGTTTAGTTTGAAAGAGGAGAGAATGATTTTAAGACCAATAAATTTACAGCCAGCAGTTTCAAAGGGGATTATCATGAGCAGGAAGAATATGTGGGTTCATCCCTCTTGGTGAGCATTTATTCACAAGCATCAGCTGCTCCTTGACATCAGACCATACACCCAACTTTCCTATGTTTGCACTCCGACCTTACTACTGACCTGGAGAAAGGACATGTTTCCGGAAGGCAATATTAAATAGCAACATTTTCCCTCTCCACTGACTCTGAAATAAAAGCAATCATGCTGATAATGTAAGTTATTACTTACAAAGAACAAATCCAGGACTTAATGTCTATAGGATTTTATCTTGCGTTAGTAACATTAACCAGGAACAAAAAGAGTATTTTTTCTTTTTTCTCTAAACCTTATTGAAGGCAGTTCACAAAGGATCTCTGTCAGAAAGCTGAACTAGCTGTGAGCTGGTGACTGAAGGGGTCAGAGCTAAAAAGGAAGAGCTTTCTACTGCACTGGCTCTGCTCTGTTGCAGTATTGTCACAGTATAGCTGGTCTTGACTGGACAAAGTAAATCTGGCCTTAACACAAATCTAATTCAGCAGCCTAATTCATGTCGGAATATGTCCCTGGATAAGTTATAGGGGACCTTCAGCCAGCCCCATTCAAGAGAAGCAAGCACACCACTGGCCAGGACACTGGGCAGGGAGAGAAGTATCACAGCCAATGGCTGTCTAGCCCAGGAAATTTCAATTGGATATTTAAGTGAGTTCTGAATAATAAATGAGGCTGTTTGTCTCATGAGCACCTGGAGCATGAGTTGTGGATCTTTGTCTCACCACCCATGACTGGCATGTTACACTGCTCCTTGGTTTTTTACTCAGGGCTGATTCTCAGATCTTGGTACACTGTGATCTCACTCTCACTTTGTTCACTAATAGTATAAAACTTACTGAACCTGATCTGACCTTCCTGGATTAAAATATTGTAATTTACACCAATCCACACTCTGTCTGCATGTGTAGTATAAAGATAAATAAATTTAAAATTTTGACAAGAATTACTTTAATAAATTTTCTTTCCCACAATAAAAAGCTGGAAATGTAGCTAAGTCTTTTAATTGGAAGTTGAGATTTTCACATCACCATGTGATTGCAGAAATGGAATTTTTAAGGAAAATTAGGAAAACTTTCAAATACACAGTAACATTGGGACTTTAAGCAACATTTGGAAGACATACACTTTAAAGACGGGGATCAGAAAGCTGCTTGTCTGCAACAGTAGTAAACTACTCTGTAAAATTAGGTAGGTCTTGCTTACAAGGCCAGACTCTCCAGCTTTGCCTCCTGTAACTGAAACATCGTGGTATGTCCCACACCTTTTCTGTCCCTCAAATACATATCTTGTATTTAATGGTTTTGTTTTTTATTTCTCAGGTACATACAGACTGCTAACTTTGTTATGGTAAAAATTAGTTTTCAAAAAACAATAGTGAAATGAAATGTGTTCCTCAAACAGCTGTATAAATCCAGTCATTCTGAACTTCCTGTGAATGGCTATCTTCTATGTGTGAAAACCAAGACTCCCCTCTTAACAAAAATTGAGAACTACAATTTTCCTTTAAGATCCCAGAAACATGGGGTCTGATGCCCTTTCAGATAAATGTCAGGATGAGATTTATACAAGGGGAGAAGAAAATTAAATTTCCCCTGTCAAGAAGGAGAATATAAGAGATTTTAAAAACTGTATTTTTATTTAGCATCTGAAGAATGTTATCACCATTACCAAGTAGTGTTAAAACCTCCAAGCCACAAGTACAGCATATTTATCTTCTCTTGAGCAGGTCCTATGAGGCTTTTCAGCAGGTGGCATTAATGCTCTACCCAGTTCCAAATGGCACACAGCCAGGAAACTGCTGTTTCCAGCATGTAATGCCTTAAAATGATCTACAAATTCTGGTGGAGAGTAAGAAATTTTCTTAACATAAAAGTCTGCATTAAAATGGCATCCGTTCAGATTGTTTTTTTTTTTTTTTGGCAACAGAAGCAGAGCAGAGATATATTTTGACTAATCTGGTATTAAATTAAAAGAAACCAAAAGCTTTTTTTTTTTTTTCTCTCCTGTCTTGCCTGGTCTGTCTCCTCATCTTCCCATCAAGACATCTGCAGAATCAGCTTTTTCAAATGAAGAGAACACCACTGGAACTTCAGGAATGTACCAGTATGCATACAGCACCTTTAATGACAAGAATAGACAGTCAATGCAGCACTACACAGCTTTCCCCAAGTTTAAAAACTTGATGCTGAAGCTGAGAGAAGAAACTGAGAGATACTGAAGTGGCAAATATGAGTTACACTCCCAGGACTGGTTATTGTGCCCAGCATTTGCCTAAAATGAACAGTAAAAAATGCTGGGATCATGTCCAGGACTTGTTAAAGAGAGCTCTTCCTGAATCCATGAAATTCAGCATCTAATACACTAGTAAAAAATTTCTGTACTTCAAGAACCATGTGAACAGCCACTGCTGGAAACAGCTGCTCTGGGAGAGCTTGTTTGGTTGGAAGACTGGGAACATTTTCCACTGCTTCCTCTAAATGCAAGAGGAGGGCTCTGCACCTCAAGAAACTGCCCACAACAAGATTAGAACATAGAAAATAGTCTACCAGGATGTTCTCAGAAAACTGGTGTCCAAATTGTGCTTAAAAAGATTCTGAGTTTGCTCCTCTAAACCATACTCTGGATCTGGATATTGGTCTGCTCCAGCCTCAGAAACACCCAAATTCATGAAGCTTGCTCAAATACTTGCATATAGCAAAGTAATAAAAAGTCCTGAAAACTCAGAGCAATTCCAAAGAGTTTAATGAGAATTAGGTGTTGAATTTGCCCTTCTAATTTTGAACAAGGTGTGTTCTTCTGTGAAAGGCTGTTTTGAGTTTTATTCTTTCTGACAGCAGTTCTTAACCTGTACTACACTGACATGAGTCATCCAGTCCACAAGAAATAATGCAAAATCTTGTCATAATTCATTGTGTGCCTAGTTTCAGTAACCAAAATCACAAAATTGCAGCTTATTTTGCTTTGAAGTACCACAGTCATTCCATAAAAACCCATTGATTTGACTGGCACACAGCATTTTATTTCCATGTATCTGTGTCCTCCAAAAATGCGCAATACAGAGACTGCTCAGGAAAGTTGAAAAGCTGCCTTTGGCTAAAACAGCTTCCAAGTTGCCCTGCAACCCTGATAACGGTTCACTGACTAATGGGTTTTCACTGTACAAATGGCTCATGAAAGCTGTTACATCCATTATGAACTCTAAAGGCTTTTAAATATAATGACCATTTTCACTTACATAGAGGTGTCAGGACAATTTATTCTCCAAGTGTTGAGAAGCAACAGATCCTGACAGGATGCAAGATTGTAACACAACAGACTTATACATCTTTTCAGTATGTTTTTCATGATTGCTCTCTGGTATCTTCATGTGGTACCTAAGCAAAACTATTCACAGGGAGATGGAGAGGTATATTTTGATTTCTAATGTGTCCTGAAAAGCAATCATCTCTCTTGATAGGAAACTGAAGGGACTGACAGTGGGAGAATCAGATGAAAATAAGAACTAGGATAAAGCAAAATACAAAAGGAACAAAGATCTGCACAAAGTGAACAGCAACTCACACCAAAGCACAAGCCTTACTTTCCCATTGCTTGTTCTCAGACTGCAGACTAATGGATGCTAATGGTGGTCTGGGTGACATTTTTAGCAATGCATTTGAGATGGGTTCAAGGTAAAAGAAGTTGAGGATTTTTGCCCACTCAGGACATATAAACAAACACTAAGGAGTGCAACAGCAGTATCGTGTATGTACTCTCATCCCAACGAATGGTTGTTTATTCTTATACCTCATGCATCTTCCTTGTCCAGAAGATGATTCCCAGATTGTTCCTTGAAAGAAAGGAGCTACCAATTTTCCAGCTACTCTACAATCCACAAGCTATTGCCTCATCCACACATCATTGTTCCAGGAAGACCAAAAAAGCTATAAAAATGCTGTCCATCAGCTTTAGAGAGATCTAAAAGCTGCTGGGATCTTATCTGACTAAATGAAGGGGAAACTGTTTTCCTCTTCTCAGTATCTCTGCCTTGCAAGTTCAGGAAACATCTCTCCAGGGACAGAGACCTTATAATAAATTCACAAAGTGTGCATAGTTAGGAAGAGCAGCTCCTCAGAGAGCTCTTTTCTCTCACCTTCCTCACACTGAAAGCATTTGCCAATTCTGCTCCCTTCTCAGACATTTTTGGAAGTACTTTAATCTCTTTTGTTCTGGTCATCAATCTGCCTGTGGGGAGACAATCTCAGTAAGAAACCAAACCTGTCAGGTTAAAGATGTCACTCCGGGCAATGCAAAAGTGAGAAGGAAGGAAGCCTAATTCCATAGCAAATGAGTACATAACCCAAATTTATTTTTAGTGAACACAGTAGGTAAACAGAAAGTTGGAGAGCTACGAGGTTTAGAAGAACAGCAGTAGCAGTAACTTCTTTTAATTAGAAAATTCTATTCTTAGAATAGAACTGTTTTTCTACAATATTTCTCAACACAGAAAATCCCAGGGTAAATACGAAGACTCAGAGAAGCCAAACTCTGAGACACTATACATTTTCCAGCCCCGTTCTCGCTGCTTTTGTAACACATGGTCCTGTTTCCATTGATTTTGGAAGTTGTTAACAGTCAGATTTTTCTCTGAAAGCTTGATTACTTATGGACATTCTCTGGGCAGTTGCTTGGGGTTATGTCATGGTTAGCTAAAAAAATAACTAGAAAACTTACTCATTTCTTGCTGTGAGATATGGATTAGAACAACAGCAAAACAGGCTTAAAACTTAAAAGGAATAAAGGAAATTTATTAACAAAACTACAAGAATAAGAAACCAGAGCAAAACTTCCAGAAAACCTTTTTTCCCCACTACCCAACCATTCTCCCTGTTCACATGACAACATAGACACAAAAAACCCCAAAAACCTGGTGGTTAAAACAGTCCCAACTTTGCTATAGTCTCTTCATCAGTCTTTGTAGAGAAAAAGAAGTTCTCTTCTGCCAATTTATGGAGTTTTTCACAAGAAAACCATTCTCTCATGGCTTTCTGTTTTTCTGATGCCAGCCGCCTGGAAAACTCTGTCATCAGTTCTCTCCTCCCATTTCACACCACTCTGAGGTGTGTTATGGGTCATAAGTCCAGATGGGGTGTCATTTTAAGGATGAGTTCTTCAAAGGCAAAAGTGCTCTTCATCTATCTCTGTGATCATCTCTGGAAACAGAAGTTTTCTCTTTGCCTCTTAAGGGCCACAAATCTTCAACAGCTATCACTTCTCTTTCTCTGTTCCAGCATCTCATAGGATCACAACTACTTCACCATTTGCTCAGATCTACACTTTGAAACACTCCACTACCCCCAAAATACTCTATCATGAATTAGAGGAGTTTTTTCAGAACATTATTGCCCATCTCCATAGTTTTAGCAAAAGAATATTTCAGCTTATTAAAGCATCTCCTTATTTTTCTCCCCCATCTGAAGCTTAATTCCTTTCTTCACTGTGATAGTTTATGTTGTCTCTTTACCTGTTGATCACTCTCTCTCTTCCCCTCTCTCTGGAAAAAAAAAGATGAATCTGCAAGTCTCATCTGTGTAGTGAAAGGGTTAAAATCTTGCTCAAGCCGCAGCAGGTGTTCATGGTGCCAGGTTTCAGCTCAGCGGTGCTCAGAGCCAGGAGTCTCTCGAGAAAAACTTCAGCCACTCCGGAGGCTTCCCAAGAGGCTGCAGCAGAGCCCGGCCTGGCCTGGGCCCTGGAGAAGCCCCGCAGGCCCCATCTCCTGGCTCAGTAACTGTGGCAGGCCCAGCCTCCAGCCCAGGCCGCATGGCCTGGGGTGGGGAAGGGAGTGGAGCCAGCTGGAGTTCTGCTATCTTTCATACCCAGAAACAAAGAGACAAAGAAATTCCCGGGCTTAGGTCTTAACGTTGTGTTCACAGGTTGATCTCGCTTTTCAGTGGTCAAAACTACTGTCAATTCTCAGAAATGGCCAGTTATTGGCCAGGAGAAAAAACTCCCATCAGCCTCCAGCAGCCTAAACTTCCTTAGGTGTTTCTCTTTGTTTCTTAAATGCTAATCCATCACAGGTTAGAAATGGGCAAGTGATTTCTCAGCAGTGGATGTGCACGCAGAGATCAGAGGCTGTGGTCAGACCTTTTGTTACAGCAGTGTTTCTGCAGCAGGGTTTCTCTCTCTCCACCAGCCACGTGCCAAAAATGAACATATTTTATTGCTCTTTCCCTGTGATAGAACTACTGTTCTACTATGAGGACTTGGAAAGGCATCTGTATCTTCTGTGTCCTTGCAACCAGAGTGCTTACTGGTGTGCACCTGGACTTTACTTGTATTTCTTTTCTCCACAGATGACACTCAAATAGTTCAATCAGTTACAACAAATGGCAATGTTTAACTCTTTACCTTGTTACCAAGTTCTTTTTTTGTTATTTTTAACTTTACTTCTTGCAGCAGTCCCTCTAATATTCTGACACATTTAAGCATTTTTGTTATCTTACTCTTTTCCCCATAAGTATCAAAACCATTTGTCTGATTTTTAAATGTTTAATGCTTAACTGCTACCTGTTGGGAAAAGGAAGAAAAGGAAAGGCTGAGCAAGTGTGTTTCAAAGACAGCAGCTTTAGAGAGGACTGCAACTATTTATTACTCAGATGTATTTTTAAATGTTTTGTTGATGCAATGGAGCTATAAGTTAATAAATTTTTAGTTCTAAGAGAAAAAATTTCTTTTGCTATGAAAAATTCTGCTGATAGTTTAAGTCATTAAAGAAAGAAAATACTTATGAAGAAGGGAAAAGGCAAGTATTCAAATAGCAGCTACCAACAAGCACTTGGGTTTTTTCAGGTAAATCTGACTTCAGACTGAAGCAAAAATCAAGATAAAAAACAGCGTATACAGATACTGAGATCCTGACCCTCACCAAAGGAGTAACTGTAGGCAAGTCAACCTGTGTCTCCATTCCATCATCTGTAAAAATAAAATACAGTTCCCCATATAACCCATGTGCTACAGGAGTTATCTCAGCGTCAAGAAGACATGGCAAACAAAGGGAACAGTTAATTTGAGCCACCAGCTACAAACTATGAAGAAGGTGCCAGACTGACTGAATTGCTCCTGATGACATGCACCTCTGGAGATCATCAAGACTGACTTCTGGCTTGAAGCTGTGTCAGCTGGAGCAGGCAGTACAAGTGGATGTCTAGTTGAGTGTTAAACATCTTCCAAGGACAGAGGCTCCACAAATTCTCTACATCATCTGCCCTGAAGTTTCATTACTCTTGAAGGAAGACAGTATTTGTTATGTTAAATACCATTTACTGTTGCAATTTATTTATGCCCACTGCCTCTGATTCTCTCCCTGGGTATCACAGGGAGGAGTCTCTCTCATATTGGGGAACTCAGCACATATGCATCTCAATAGCATGTATCTTACCAGCACTGAGCAGAGAAGATGATCCCTGCTGGCCTGCTGAAAATGCAGTCTTCCTTCTTGTTGTCTCAGCCTGCACTTCCTGAAAATGCTTGTTTATTGAGGGCACTCAACTCATGTGATCTCTCCACATCACCCTCACACCAGCAAAATAATAGCCATGCAAATGTATTCAGAACTCTAATTCCTCTCATTTCTTTCCCACAGCATGTACCTCAGTGTACAGACATGCCAGGGAGTGTGACCATGGACTTACTCCTGGCTTTGCATATTGTCAAAGCTTGAGTGTGCAGCCCTTGATCAGGATCAAGAGCTTGAGTGGATCAAGATCCTTGAAGTTCTTGAGCAGAATAAGCTCAGTTGGAAGGGACCCACAAGGATCACTGTGTCCAACTCCTGGCCCTGCATAGAACTGTTATAAATTTGTATTGTGATATTGGCTTTCGCAGATGAATATTATATGTTAAATACTTTTTAGCTATGTATGTACTTCTTTTTCTTGCTAACAAGTCTTAAGCTTAAAAGAATTTCCTAGGTACAAGGCAAGGAAACCCCAGAGGGCAAGGACAGTGGGGCCCAAACTCTTATCAAGAGAACAATAGAGGCCAAACTGTTATCAGCGAAAGATTTGAAACCCAGCTGTCCTCAGGGGAAGGATGACGGCCCCGGACTGTTATCTGCCCTGACCATTTGCAAAAAGAAAGGAAACCAAACTCCAGAATAATGCTCATCAGCAAGAATAATGATGACCAGCAAAAAATATATGCTGACCAGCAGAAAATAAAACTGTGAAGAGCATGATCCAAGAAGGCGGAACCAGGGAGGGGACATGCTTGAATATGCATTAACCCCTCACAGCAAGGAGGGGATAAAAAGGGGATCCCTGGGATACCAGGGGTGTTCCTGGCAAGGCGCCAGGGCACCCGGCCGTTTTAACCCTTTGCTTTATTTCTTATGTCTCCTAATTGTCTTTTATTTATATTAAATTCTTTTTATAATTTATTAAGTGAATCTCGTTTTTAAGAGAACTATCCCTAAAAATCACACCCTGTGCCTGAGAGCATTGTCCAAATGCTTCTTGAGCTCTGTCAGGCTGGGGCTGTGACCACTTCCCTCAGGAAGCCTCTTCCAGTGCCCAAACACCCTTGGGGTTGTAATATATGTTGGTATAATTGTTGGTATAATTCGTGTTTATTGTACACATATAAAATCAAATATAAAAGCATGTTTTATGCAAAAAAACACAAGCAATTTGAGATTGCAAAAGTAGCTGCTGGAAAACCAGGAATTTGCAAGAAAATGACCCAGCAATTAAGATAACACCGAGAAGAGGTGGGTCCACCTAGCCTGACGAGCCTACTAACAACCCGGTGATTAACTCCTGATACCGACCTGATCTGATTCTTCAGGACCATTCATCTCAATACCCAGTTCCCATAAAACTACTCAGACTCTCCCTCCTTTCTCAGAAACTTCATGAACAAACTAACAGAAAAAATATGAATATGTAACAACACAAGAAAAAAGAAACTGAAGCTGCATGGCCTCAATCTGAAAAAACTGTATAAAAGACAGCTCTCCAAAAGACAGTTTGTGAACTTGGGGGAATCAGTGCAACAGAGGCTGATTCAGAGTTCACCCAGTGCCAATTCCGGGCTAAATGCTGACCCTGATTGTGGCTGTTCCAAAATCTGATTTTGCAAACTTTTCAGTAAAATTGTTATTGATAAATTTGGCTGAATTTCATTTTTAACAGGGTAAAAAACCTTTTCCTAATATCCAACCTAAACCTCCCCTGACACAACTTCTGCTCATTCTCTCAGCTCCTGCCACTGGACACAATAAAACAGAAATCAGTGCCTGCCCCTCCTCTTCCCCTCATGAAGAAGCTGCAGGCTGCAATGAAGTCTCCCTTCAGTCTCCTCTTCCCCTTCCTCTTCCTCAGCCACTTCTCATATAGCTTCACCTCCTGGTCCTTCACCAACCTCACTGCACTTCTTTTGACACTGTCTAACAGTTTAATATCATATACTGCTCCAGGACTTGAGGCAGGACCATCCCAGTAGACAGAAAAGCAGGTCAATCTTCCTTGCCTGGCTGGTGATGCTGAGCCTGGTGTCCCCCACAACAGGGATGTCCCTACAGGTTGCCAGGACACTGCTGACTCTGATCCAACTTGCTATCAACCAGGACCCCCATGTTTCTTTTTATTCCCCAGTCAGTCTGTACATCCAGGGTTGCCCAATCCCCAGTGTAGAATCCAGCATTTTCCCTTATTGAACTCCATATAGAGTTGCTGATTGCCCGGTTCTCTAATTTGCTGAGGGTCTCTCTGCAGGCCTTCCCTGCTCTTGAGGGAGTCAACACCTCCTCCCAGTTTTGCATTGTGATAAATATAACATTGGATAAGAATTCGTGAAAGAGAATAAAGAATTATATGTTATATTTGTAATACTGTAAAGATGCAAAATGTAAAATAATCCAGAGATACCTTCCCGAGTCGGGCAGTAACGACCGGCAGCAATGCTTATCAACACAAAATAAAAAGCAGGACACAAGCAATCAAACCAGACAATGAGAGTGGCTCCGTCGAGATATCCATCTCCTCCGCACCCAAACTGGACACTCCATTCCAGGAAATGCAATCGGAGCACACTCAGAGCCTCTCACATGTGAAAGGACTCTGCTCCACCGACCATTGACTCAGCTCAACGAATCCGGGAAGTCTATTCAAACTCTTTTGTTGGACGGTGCTTACTCCGGATTTTGCCCCAGGATACGAAAACCCCTATAAGAACCCCGGACTGCAGTACCTACTTCGTGGATTTGGGTAAATCTGTACCTCTGGGTATAGACGTCTCCCTGTCCACCCAGCACTGCGCTGATTTATTGTGGTTTTTTCTCTCGTTGTTTGTGATTGAAATTGTTTTATAATACATCGCTTTTTATATTAACCCTATTTTTGCCATTGCATTTATAACAGCATCATATGTGATCTTGCTTAGTACCCCTTCTAGTCCTGTGCCCAAGTCATTTATGATGCTGAAGAAATGCCCAAACTAAGCAGCCATGAAAGCTGGACTCAAGATGAAACACTGAATCCAATAAATAAGCTGTCCTTGCTGGACAAGGAACACCTGCCTATAAACTAGACAAAGAAAACCCGATAATAGTGTTATAAATTAAATTCAGCCAAATTTATCAATAACAATTTTATTGAAAAGTTTGCAAAATGGAGAATACAACCACAATCACAGTCAGCGTAGAGCCTGGGATCAGCGCTGGGTGAACTCTGAATCAGCCTCTGTTGCACTGATTCCCCCAAGTTCACAAACTGTCTTTTGGAGAGCTGTCTTTTATACAGTTTTTTCAGATTGAGGCCATGCAGCTTCAGTTTCTTTTTTCTTGTGTTGTTACATATTCATATTTTTTCTGTTAGTTTGTTCATGAAGTTTCTGAGAAAGGAGGGAGAGTCTGAGTAGTTTTATGGGAACTGGGTATTGAGATGAATGGTCCTGAAGAATCAGATCAGGTCGGTATCAGGAGTTAATCACCGGGTTGTTAGTAGGCTCGTCAGGCTAGGTGGACCCACCTCTTCTCGGTGTTATCTTAATTGCTGGGTCATTTTCTTGCAAATTCCTGGTTTTCCAGCAGCTACTTTTGCAATCTCAAATTGCTTGTGTTTTTTTGCATAAAACATGCTTTTATATTTGATTTTATATGTGTACAATAAAACGCAAATTATACCAACATACATTACAATGGTATGACCTGCCTGCCATGATAGTTATGTATCTGAATTTACTTTGTGAACCCTTTTTGCTGGGAACAGGCTGCTGACAGGTTGCTTCCATTAACAACAAGGCAGGGATTCTTCCCACTGCTTGAAAAACCTGTACTTTTCTGCAGAAGTGAGAGGATTGTAATTCAGATCAGAGGTCCTGGAATTGGTTAGTACTCAGTATGAAACAAACTTTACTTGCCAACTGAGACTCATAATCCTGAATCCTGAGTGTGTGTTTGTGTGATCTGGTTGTCTCATGGAGAATGAATAGATTAAATCAGAAGATATTAAATGCAGCATGCCAGACAAGCACAATTGGTTGTGCCAATTTCCCAAAAGTGGATTGAAAACCTTCCCTGGCACTTCTTCACTTATGTGTTTATGCAGTGGTGATTTCATTTTATTGTTTTTTTGATTAATGCCCCTTCTGTTCACACCATGCTGGGTCCTTTGCTCAGTCCTAGTCCTGTACTGGTCCTTCCAACCTTTTCCTTCACTTTGTCAGGTGATTCTTAGTCACTGTTTCCACTCCTACCCCATCACTCTTAGTTTCAGCTCTCCTCTCCAGGTTGGCCAGTGTTATAAATAAATCAGTCAAATTTTATCAATAAGGATTTTATTGAAAAATTTGTAAAATCAAATTTTGGAACAGCCAGAAATCAAGGTCAGCATCGACCCCAGGGTCAGTGCTGGGTGAACTCTGAATTAGCTTCCGTCGCACTGATTTCCCCAAGTTCACAAACTGTCTATCAGAGTGCTGAGTTTTATACAGTCTTTTCAGTTTGAGGCTATGCAGTCTCAGTTTTTTTCCTCCACAATGTGTTGTTCCATATTCATATTTTTGCTGTTTAACTGCTGATGAGTTTTCTAAGAAGTTTGAGTGGTTTTTCAGGAACCAGGCTTTTGAGATGTAGAATTGTGCTGAGTTTTTCCCAGAAGGAGAGGGGGTCTGAGTAGTTTTCTCTGGAAATGGACACTGAGATGTATGGTTGACTGGATTGGTATCAGGTGCTGATTGCCAAATCGTTAGTGGCTCATCTTATCTGGGTGGATCCATCTCTTTTATTGGTGCTCCCTTTGTCCTCTTGCAAGATGTCCTGAGTTCCCAGTTGCCATTGCTGCAATCCCCAATTGCTTGTGTCACGTTTTACATAAAACATGATTTTATACTTGATTTTATATGTGTATAATAAAACGCTAATTACACCAACATATATTACAGCCAGGCTGCTGGCAAAGCTGCTTTTGCTCCGCTTGGTCAGGATGATTGCCTTCTAAGCAGTCCAGATCCTCAAAGAGAGTCACATGGACACAGAAGCCAAACCCTGCTGCTGACATCAGCAGGACAAACACAGGTGTGGGTCATTCACTTAAGAGCTGGACTTGGTGATCCTTCTGGATTCCCTTCTAACTCAGACTATTCTGTGATTTGTGATCTCAACTGTGGACCAGATCCATCCAGTCCTCTTCAGACTCTCCTCCTCCTCACCAGCATTATTAAGGAAAGTATTAAGGAAAGCACTCATGGTGGCCTTCACTCTTCACTGGTAGAGAATATCTCAACACTACCACTCACCATTTTCTCTTGCCACATGGTTAAGGTCCAGCTGGTTCAATTATTTCCCTGTGCAGAGCTCTCATCCAGGGAAATGCCTTGGCACTGAACCTCTTCTCATGGCTGCAGATCTGCACATGGAGCAGGGGTTGCTCCCCCAGGGCTAGAAGCTACCAGCTTCTAACTTTCATCATCAGTGGAGTTTCCATTTTCCAACCTTAGTAAACAGAGACTCCATGTGTTCTCCTGCTGCAGTTAAAGGTTCAGGGTTTGTTCTCCTGCTGTAGTTGAAGGTTCAGGGTTTGGAAGCTGCAGCATCTCGGCAACTTGTGCCAATGTCTCACTTGACCCTCCTTGCTCAAGACTCAAGATCTGCAAGCTCAGGGCCCTGTTGGATCAGGAGCAGCTGGCAGAATTGACTAGAGGCTGCTGTTAGCAGACATGGGCTCATGTAGCTGTCCTCACTGGCACCCTAATGTTCCTCCAAGAGTTTCCAGAACTCCCCTGCCATCTCATAAGAAGTTCTTGGAAGACCAAGAAAGTCTCAGAGGAGAGTGGAGATACTGCTGTGTCATAGGCTGTGTCTGGCAAACAGGAAAAGACTGCAGACTTTTGAAGTGCTAGGTGCAGTACATTTTTACGATTTCTACTTTTACTTTTTATGTCAACTACTGAAGCTATTGGTTGACATAAGCAAAATTACAGACATCATAAGAAAGCTGTAAAACTCCCTGACATTGGAATTATGGATTCCAGCACTTTTCAAGGACTTTTTCTATAAAAAACAAAAACCCTAGGAAAAAAATTGGTAACAAAACTAGTAAGGAGACTGACATTCCCTTCTGACCAGAGGATCACCATGGCAGAGATAGTCATGAAACAAAAGTCCTGTTTTATACCCTTCTCTAGCTATCTTCTGATTATGACAGATGTTCAGGGCCCAGCTGCCTTATGTTCTTGGTGAAGGATGCCACTCTCCTGGGTGCAAAGGTTGCCTGAGATGGGGACAATGCAGCACTTTGTCCCTGTTAAATCTGCTCAGTATTCTCTTGATACCTATGAAGCACTCAAGTGGAAAATACCCCAGGGAATGCATTGCAGGACCCCTGTGTTGCAGGTCTGGCAGGTGTCATGAATAAAATCTCTCAAGAAATCCACCCCGGTTAAAATACTGTGTTTAGTTATGTACAGTTAATGTTCTTATCGTGTTTGTAAACCTTGTACCCCTTGTTTACTCCGGTGGTTATTAGTAATGTTAATTACTTACCAGTTTTTGAAAGTGTTTTAAGAGTTCTTATGAGACATTCCTCTATCCCTTTCCCTTACTTCCCTGCTGCTATGTAACAAAGCTGCTCCCATGTGGGCTGGGTCACGCTAACAAAAGAAACCCATTAGAAAGTTATGCCACAGAAGCTGTGCCCAGGGATGCTGTGCCACACTAGAACAAAGAAAGTCCCATGAAGCTGTGCAAGCGAGTAATATGCAAACTAAGGCATGTAGGACACCAAAACTAAGAGCTAACAGAGGAATAAAAGGACAAGGAAACATATTCTAGCAAGCTATGATGAAAGATTATCTCCCTGCATCACCTAAGCCTGCTTAGAAACCATCTCCCTGCATCACCATGACCTAAAGAGGACTGGAAAGGACTGACGCCCCCTAGACAATGAGCCAGGGCAACAGGCCTCCTGGCTACTCTAAGGAGGACGGAAGCCCCAGCTCTGCAGTGTGTGCTGCAAAGCTGAATTGTGCCTCCTCCTTGGAGCTGCCAGTGTGGGAATGGCCGTGGTGCAAGCAACTCCTTGGGCCCCCCACCCCAAGAGCTGAATCCTAATAAAGGCATCAAAGGGGAGTCTTGTCTCCTGGCCAATTTCTTTCAGAGAAGTCTTGGATACACAGTGTCTCTACTTGGCTCTTGCATGCTTGTACCTGAAATCTGGATAAATCATGCAGGATTTTTTTCAGGAGGACCTGATGGCACTAAGTATGAAGATGGATATCTATGTCATCAACTAAGACAGCATCCTTTGCTAGAAATAAAATGGCTATCAGATTCCTGAATTCCTGCAGGGAAGAGCTGCCTCCATGTAGGCTTGGCAGCTGAATACTTCACTCACCTCAACAAAGATGAAGCAGGGGATGATGGAATAACTTCTCTGGGTATTGTTTCCTAAAGCCATTTCTCATCACACTTCTTGGGGAGGCACTGTTCAAAACTTTCTATCCTGAAAAAGAAAAGACAGAGGTATTTCAGTATGCTTCATGTTTTTGCAAACTCCAAAATGAGGTTCACAACACAGAGTACTGACCTAATAGACAAAGGACACAGACTACAAAGAACATCAGAGTCTAACTGTGTAGAAAATACCTTGAGAAAGCTCTCCCTTTGCAACACAAAAGAAGAGACAGACTTAGGTAACAAGGTACATCATACAGATTGAAGGGTGATAAGGAATACAATAGTTTTTCTTAAATACAATCCACTCCCAAGCAAAAGATTCTTCCTCAGAATTGTAAAACCACATTTTCAGCCTACTGACCTGCCTACACACTGACCTGTTTGTTTTAAGCCAGGAGATTTTGATAATTGATTTGTAAACTTGCACTTTAAGAGACATGCTTACAGTACACTGACTGTACATATGATCATAATGTTTATCGGTATAAATCTGCTCAACATGGCCAGCATGTGTCGGGCAGAAAAATTCACAACCGGTAACAAGCAAATGCAACAAAAGCACAATGAAGATGTGGCCCCTCTCTGCAGACCCTTTCTGTCCTGATACAAATTCATACATTAACAAATCAAACTCTACCCACTTAGCATTACTTTGGGCTACTGGCTGTTCTAATTAACGTAACCTTACAACACTGCTAATACACTCTTTTTGCATGAAAAGTAGAAAAAGCAGAGAAAAGAAGACTAACACAAAGAAATTTTACTAACAGTGCGTGTCTTTTTCTGCATGCATGAGGCAGCACATCAAGAAGCTAAGTCTTGTTTAAATGCCTTTACAAGAAGATACAGAGTAGGAGGGAAGGCTGAGCTGGAAAAAGAGTGTATAGCCCAGAGCTGTCAGGTGCAGAATTGCACAAAGCATGAAACACAGCAGACAAAATCCTCTGCTATCAATTTTAACCTAAGCATATCAAGCAAGAGCACAGATTAAGGTGGGTCCAGCCTTACTTCCAACACTTGCAAAGAAACTCTGCCCTGTTGACAAGCACCTTCATGTGTCAGGGCCAGGGATGAGGAAGGAGGTGAAAGCTGATGCATTTTGCTGTGCTTTGCACAGCATCTTCCTGTGACTCTTTAACCTCACTGGCATCTGAGTGGCAATTCAGGCCTTGGCATATGGAGCCTGTGAGGTTCACAGAGGGGTCAGTGCTTTCTCACAAGTACTCATCAGGGTTACTGGGAAAAATACCATGATTGACAGGAGAGTGCATCTGAGGTTATGATGGAGGAGCTGGACCAGCTGCCAGTGCTTGCTACCTGCACCATGTTGCAGGCTCTTGTCTCACCATCTATGAACTACTTAATGTATTCCTTATCTCAGTTCTTCACAGTTTTACCCAGAATTATAAAATACACAATGGATGTAATGGATTTAGGCACAGCAGAGCTATGTGTGACTGGTGACTCCAGTGAGGCTACATTCTGTGTCAAGAATAGCTTCTGAACTGCTAACCATTGAGAATTACAATTTCTGAAAAAACTACATAGTCAAGAATATCACCTGTGATTTGCCTCAGACACCCTCATCTTACACTGTATCCCATACTAAAATACAAATATTCTCAAAACACCTCATTTTCCAAACAGATTTTACTTATTGGATTAAAGGGGTTTATCTCAGAGGTTAGTGTCTTTGCTTAAAAAAGACAAGGTAATCCAACCCCATTTGGACCATGGTAAAAAATTCAGTGATTCATATTTTAACAGCACTTTCAATACCCCTAGCTCTTGTGCTATGTGGCTTTGTAACTTGGCAAACACATGGAACCTGGTGGAATAGCAGGTTAAACAGTCAGAACAGCTGCTCTGTAGCTCTATAGTGCTCTGTAGCACTATTCAATGAAACTTTTCTGTACCCTGGAGATACACTGTCAGTAAATTTGAAAATCCAGTTTTCAAAATGGCAAAAAGACGTTAATACCTCAGGACCTTCATGAATCCTCTGCCAGACTAAGGTTAGAAATAATAAGATTTTCCATGCCACTACATACTGTAATCCCAAGCTACGCCTTCAGTTCCAACTGATGTGTTTGTAACCAGAGGGTTGCAAGGCAATCCAAGAATTTAAAAATTTTTCACAACAGATGTTTGAAGGCAACTGAATAAACTAGCAAAGAAACTGAGGGTTCAGATTCATATAAAACTGCCTGATTTAACACTAGGGGACCCCTGATGTTGCACATGTTTATCACTATGCCTGTTCCTTTAAGCCTGTTGTGCACCACTGGTTCAAAAAACTGCACTTGCCGATGGGAAAGCATTTTACGTGCCATATTCTCTCCTATGTGATGACACATTTGTGTCATGCTTAAGTAGTAAGAGACCAAATGGTTGCATGATCAGCTAATTTCCAGAGTGTGGGAAAACTCTAAGCTAGCCAGTGCTTTGTAACAGCTGGCCTTTTTATCAGGTTACTTGATGAAAGAGTAAAGGGAAGCAAAGGTGTAGTCTTGGGAGCACCATCTTTTGTCTTTCTTCAGCTGGCAATGAGTCCTCTAGGTATACTGACAGCAAAACATGTATTACAGCAAACCCCAGACACTTCAGCCTGCACAGCAACCCGAGATAACCCAGTTTTTCTCAAAGAATCATAAGATGTAAAAGAAGTTTTAGTAAAAGTCTTGTTCTCTAATCCATGAAGATCTATTCACATTGAACAAATTTTCATAGTGCAAAGCCTCTGACGAAAGCAATGGCAAATAAAAGCTATAATATCAGCATCAGCTTTCTCCATTTGTTATTTATATTTTTATCAACTTGACTGAATTGCTAAGGAACTCATGTGAGCAAAATTGTAACTGTCTTTTTAGATCCCAGTAGCTGTGACATTTTCAGGCTGGGTATGTTATCACAGCACTAGAGTAGAACTGGTCAAACCTATTCTAACTAATTAGGGACCAGTGTAGAGGGAATATTAATAATCTGGAATCTGGTATTATGAGATGCTTCCACACTTAATATATATAATTGTATAATGCAGCATTTGAGAATTAATTAAAATTAGTTTTCATCTTCCTCAATTTACCTCACCTGTGCCTTTTCAGAAAGCCCCATATGTACAGAATAGGAGGTTATTGTCTGGCATCTCCTGGGAGAACAAGTGGAGACAGAGAATGTAAGTTAGTGAATTGAAAACTTAATGAAAAGGACAGCAAAGAAAAAGAGAATTCAAGCTGAAGAAATTTTCTTGCAGAAGGGATACATCCAAGGGAATGGCTTTTAGAATGCCCCATTCAGGTATGTTCTAAAGCCTTTTATGTGAGCATGTGGCAGACAGCAAAAAAGACTTATCTAGGACAAACTGGCATTCACTGGGCCTTTGAGCTCCTGCAGCAGACACAGCACATTCAACTGTTGTTCTGTGTGATCAGTCATCAAACCAGTTAATTTATGATCTATTCCTCTGGAGACAGTGGTCAAACCTATGTTTTTTAAGCCATGTCTGGCAGAGGTAGGAAGAGATGAACAATGTATTTTACATATTGCCACAGTGGATATATGGTCATCTGTGGAAAACACATCAAAAATTCAGACATGCTAACAGGCCCAGTTCATCATAGTTTTCAACTATAGGTTCAGTTATTCAGAATCAATGCAAAATATTTGTTTTGCAGTAGCTGAGAGACCACCAGCCTGAAATCCAGGAGCTACTAATCCAGGAGCAGTAGCGAAGCCACTGGCACATATGGGATATCACCTCACAGCATAATCCCAAATCTTCTCTAACCAGAGGTGAGGAGGGTACCAGGATGTGATGCAAATACTAAAAGAGAAATGGATTTCTGTCTCTTAGTTTCATGATCTTTTCAGCAGCAGCCAACACTGTTCCAAAACAAGGTGTAAATATTATATTAGAAGGAAAACCAACTATTTCTATAACAATGTAAAAGATACTTGAAACATCAGTATTTCCTTGATTCCTAAATTACTTGAACCATATGTTAGGAACTTGCAAACCTCTGTTGGCAACTGGCTTCAAATTATAAAGATCTTTACTCTCATTAAAATAAGAATTCTGTTTACAAGTAAAAAAAATACCACCAAAACCTCTGCACCATTCCATCAATGATCAGTTTACCCAACTGAAAAACAAATTGCATATGTGAAACCCCCATTCAGTTAAGGAAACAAATTTAAATTAATGCTGCTGCTAACAATGATTATCCAAGCTTTGGCAAAGAACTGTATCTTTATAATTACTATTTATTATACTATCTCTTACAGATCTCACTGTAAAGCAGAATCTTCTATTTCCTGTGGAGGGAAAGAGTTGAAGCAATTTGCCCAACATCACGCAATGACTCAATGTATAGGCTGAAGAAAGACACATTCTTCTCAGACTCCTGTCAAGTGCTCTGTCCACTTGACAACACAGTCTCTGCACTTCAAATGTGCTTGCTAATTCCTGCACAAGAACCACACAGTCCTCATCGTATATTTTAGGAATACAGTGTCTCGGTTCTATAAGACAGGTGTCTGCTAGGGAGGGCAGTAGCTTCCCTTGGGATGAAAGAATGTAGGCCCTCCTCCCTCCGAATTATTATAATTTTGAAATCAAGGGGCTTTCAGGCAGAGATCTGGGGATAGGAAGAACAGTTCTTTACTACTATAACAAGGCAAACAAACAACAATAACTACTGCATTAACAAGAAAACAGAAACAGGGACCCCGGGACAGCTTTTTCGGCTGAGACGGGATGGAGGAGAGGCTTTGTTTTCACAAACCCCTCGGGCAGTCAGTCCTGGTGCTCCTGCAGGGCTCCGAGGAACAGTTGGCTGGAACAGCAGGGATGAGCAGAGATCCTGGGCCGGTGGATGAGGTGTATCAGC
Organism: Pseudopodoces humilis; assembly: GCF_049639895.1. Classification (NCBI taxonomy): domain Eukaryota; kingdom Metazoa; phylum Chordata; class Aves; order Passeriformes; family Paridae; genus Pseudopodoces; species Pseudopodoces humilis. The sequence goes on from NC_142203.1 coordinate 10,457,428, forward strand.
AGCTCCGCAGCGGTGCCTGGCACTGCCACACGTCCCAGCAGGACAGGGGGTGTGAGGCCACCATCAAAGAGGGAAGAAGGAGAAGAAGCAGCAGCTCCATCTGGGTGATGGTGAAATTCCCTTCTCCCTCCCGCAGCAGGTCCGCGACCCAGAAAAAGAATGTCTTTCCCCTGAAGCCGAAGAAAGCCCACCCAAACTGTCCCCACCCTCCTTTGCTGCCCCCTTCCCCTCCCGGGCCCAGCCACTCTTTGTCTTTTGTTGAGCACCCCCTAAGTACCCACAGTTAGGTTGTCCCCGCAACTAATGGGTAAAAATTCCACGGGCAAGCCAGAACAACAACAAAAAAGGACACCTAACCCCCAACACTATCCACCCCAAATTTTTTCCCATACCAAAGTGTTACATCAAATATTAAACCTTTAAATTATACATGAACACATACTACTTTAACTATATACATATGTACATGCAGATACAAGCACAGTGTCATGGGTAGTTCACCCTAAAACAAGGTCCCCTTGGGGTATGCACCGGGTCTCTCCATCTTTTTGCATCACCCACCAAGTGCAACACGGTCCCTGAGCTAAGACAACCCCACGGATTGGATTGTCTTTGCTGGAGGCAGAATTAACCCAAACAGTTTTTCCCAGCATACCCCTCATATGTACCACTGGAACCTTATCTCCATCTGTCGTTCTAAAGGGCTCAGATTGGGCAGGGCCTGCTCGGTTAGTGGAACCTCAGGTGTTCACCAACCATGTGGCTTTTGCTAAATTAATCTCCCAGTTCTTGAAAGTTCCCTCACCCAGTGCCTTCAAGCTGGTTTTAAGCAGGCCATTGCACCGTTCAGCTTTTCCAGCAGCGGGTGCATGGTAGGGGATATGGTACCCCCACTCAGTGCCATGTTCCCTAGCCCAGCTGTTTATAAGGCTGTTCTTGAAATGAGTCCCATTGTCTGACTCAATCCTCTCAGGGGTGCCATGCCTCCAAAGGACCTGCTTTTCAAGTCCCAGGATGGTGTTCCAGGCAGTGGCATGAGGCACAGGGTAGGTTTCCAACCATCCTGTGGTGGCTTCTACCATCATGAGCACGTACCGCTTGCCTTGGCGGGTTTGGGGCAGTGTGATGTAGTCAACCTGCCAGGCTTCCCCATACCTATATTTGGATCAACGCCCACCGTACCATAGCGGCTTCAACCGCTTGGCCTGCTTGATCGTGGCACACGTCTCACAGTCGTGGATAACCTGAGAAATAGTGTCCATGGTTAGATCCACCCCTCGGTCTCGTGTGCACTTATAGGTGGCATCTCTCCCCTGATGGCCTGAGGCATCATGGGCCCATCGAGCTAGGAACAACTCTCCCTTGCCAATCTAAGTCTATCTTTGACACCTCTATCTTTGCAGCCTGATCCACCTGCTCATTGTTTCGGTGCTCTTCATTAGCCTAACTCTTGGGGACATGGGCATCTACATGACGGACCCTCACAGACAGTTTCTCTATCCTGGTGGCGATGTCTTTCCACTCATCAGCAGCCCAGATTGACTTTCCTCTGTGTTGCCAGTTGGCCCTTTTCCACCTTTCCAGCCATCCCCACAGAGCATTGGCTACCATCCATGAATCAGTGTAGAGGCAGAGTTTTGGCCACTTCTCTCTTTCAGCAATGTCCAGGGCCAGTTGAACAGCTTTGAGTTCAGCAAGTTGGCTTGATCCACCTTCTCCTTCAGTGGCCTCTGTGACCTGTCGTGTGGGGCTCCATACAGCTGCTTTCCACTTCTGGTTCATCCCTACGATGCGACAGGAACCATCAGTGAACAGAGCATAGCGTGTTTCTTCTGCTGGCAGTTGGTTGTACGGTGGAGCTTCTTCAGCTCGTGTCACTTGTTCCTGCTCCTCTTCATCAGTGAGACCAAAGTTTTCACCTTCCGGCCAGTTTGTAATTATCTCCAAAATCCCAGGGCGATTTGGGTTTCCAATACGGGCACGCTGCATGATGAGGGCGATCCACTTGCTCCATGTAGTGTCGGTGGCGTGGTGGGTAGCAGGAACCTTTCCTTTAAACATCCACCCCAGCACTGGTAGTCGGGGTGCCAGGAGGAGTTGTGCTTCTGTGCCAATCACTTCTGAGGCAGCTTGAACTCCTTCATAGGCAGCTAAGATTTCCTTCTCTGTGGGAGTGTAGTTGGCTTCGGACTCTCTGTAGCTTTGGCTCCAGAGTCCCAGTGGTCGGCCTCGAGTCTCTCCAGGCACTTTCTGCCAAAGGCTCCAGGACAAGCCATTGTTCCCGGCTGCAGAGTAGAGCACGTTCTTCACATCTGGTCCTGTTCTGACTGGGCCAAGGGCTACTGCATGAGCGATCTCCTGCATGATTTGGGCGAAGGCTTGTTGCTGTTCAGGGCCCCACTGGAAAGTGTTCTTTTTGCAGGTGACCAGGTAAAGAGGGCTCACAATCTGGCTGTACTCAGGAATGTGCATCCTCCAAAAACCTATGGCACCTAGGAAAGCTTGCATTTCCTTCTTACTGGTCGGTGGAGACATTGCAGTGACCTTATTGACGACATCAGTGGGAACCTGACGCCGTCCATCTTGCCACTTTACTCCCAGGAACTGGATCTCTCGAGCAGGTCCTTTGACTTTGTTCTTCTTGATGGTGAAGCCAGCTTCTAGCAGAATCTGGATGATCTTTTCTCCTTTCTCAAATACTTCCACTGCTGTGTTCCCCCACACAATGATGTCATCAATGTACTGCAGATGTTCTGGAGCCTCACCCTTTTCCAGGGCAGCCTGGATCAGTCCATGGCAGATGGTGGGGCTGTGCTTCCACCCCTGGGGCAGTCGGTTCCAGGTGTACTGCACTCCCCTCCACGTGAAGGCAAACTGAGGCCTGCATTCTGCTGCCAGGGGAATGGAGAAAAATGCATTGGCAATGTCAATAGTGGCATACCACTTCGCTGCCTTGGACTCCAGCTCGTACTGGAGCTCCAACATGTCCGGCACGGCAGCGCTCAGAGGTGGAGTCACTTCATTCAATGCACGATAGTCCACAGTCAATCTCCATTCTCTGTCAGACTTGCGCACAGGCCAGATGGGGCTGTTGAAGGGTGAGTGGGTTTTGCTGACCACCCCTTGGCTCTCCAGCTCTCTGATCATCTTGTGGATGGGGATCACAGCATCTCGATTTGTCCTATACTGCCGGCGGTGCACTGTCGAGGTGGCAATTGGTACTCGCTGTTCTTCCACTTTCAGGAGTCCTACTGCAGATGGGTTCTCTGATAGTCCAGGCAAGGTGTTCAGTTGCTTAATGTCCTCTGCCTCCACAGCAGCTATTCCAAAAGCCCACCTGAGTCCCTTTGGGTCTTTGTAATAGCCATTCCGAAGGAAGTCTATGCCCAGAATACACGGGGCCTCTGGGCCAGTCACAATGGGATGTTTCTGCCACTCCTTCCCAGTCAGGCTCACCTCGGCTTCCAACAGAGTCAACTGCTGCGATCCCCCTGTCACCCCAGCAATGGAAACAGGTTCTGCCCCCACATGTCCTGATGGCATTAGGGTACACTGTGCACCAGTATCAACTAAAGCTTCGTATTTTTGTGGCTCTGATGTGCCAGGCCATCAGATTCATACTGTCCAAAAGACCCGGTTTTCCCGTGCCTCTTCCTGGCTAGAGGCAGGGCCCCTCTAGCACTGGTCATCCTCTCCTCCCTGGGCATACATGCTAGAGGTTCCTTCAAGGGGATCATCCTCTTTTCTGTAATATCTGGCAGTTTGGTCACGGGAGGTTGAGGCTACCTTCACTTTAGTGGAACCTTTCTGGTTAATGGTTCCCTCCCTGAGTTGATGCACTCATGCTGCCAGGGCAGAAGTGGGTTTCCCATCCCACTTTCCCATGTCTTCCCCATGGTCACGTAGAAAGAACCACAGCTCAGTTCGTGAGGTGTACCCTCTCTCTCTAGCTGGGGGACGCTGGGCTTGGAGTTTTGGGCTTGTGACCCGCACTGGTGCCATATGGAAACTGCTCTTCCTCATCTCTTCCCTCATTTCTTATCCTTATCAACAGGGTGCTGTGATTTCATCTTAGACTTCCTCGTTTCCACAGGGGCAACAGCTGCTGGCTGTGACTGCCCTTGTGGTTCAGCTGGAACCTGGACGGTTGTAACGTCTGTGGGTTCCACTGCTGCACCATCAGACTCTCCCTCTTTGAGGCAGGGGGAGGGTTTCTCAGCAGCTGAGGAAATGCACTCTATCTTCTGGCTCATCTCACGTATCTCCTTCACCAGAACCCCCACCCACTCTGGGTGGTTCATTTCTGAGGTGGGCTGTGGGGCAGGGGCAGGCTCTAGAGCAGCATCCCCATCTCTGGGGTTGTGCCAGGTTCTGGAGCAACACCCCCTGTCTCTGGGGTTGTGCCAGGTTCTGGAGCAGCATTCCCTGTCTCTGGGGCTGTGCCAAGCTCTAGAGCAGCACTCCCTGTCTCTGGGACTGTGCCAGGTTCTGGAGTAGCATCTCCATTTTGTCTCTGAAGGCTAAGTAGAACAGGCCTATCAGTACCACCAGCCACTGTATGATGTCATTAGCATTTAGAGAAGATTTTAACCCTTTGAAAACTGGTGGGGTAGGCCCAAGGAACTGGGTGAAAGGTTGGGAGAAAATTTCCCCAGCTGTCTTTTTCTCCCAGTAGGTACTATTACTAAAGTAACCCGAAAACCATCCAGTTAGTGTGTGACAGCTCTGAATCCATGAGCCCGCTGTCCAGAGGACGTTAAACATCCATAAATTCCTCACCATATCAATTCACAAAACAAACTGGCTACCACAGTAGCCTTAGTTATAGGACCCATATTTAAGTAAGGTACAGCAAATGGGAGAAATATAGCTGTGACCACATGCCCCGCGAACCTGGGTAAGCTCAACAACATGGTTCTACCTAACAAGGTTTCTAAATCCAGCACACAAAAGTTAGGTTATTTAAGAACTGTTATTCTTAACTGTTATTTTATGCCCTTTTCCTCTCAGTGCCCCACGTTGGGTGGCCAAAATCTGTCTCGGTTCTAGACGACAGGTGTCTGCTAGGGAGGGCAGGAACCTCCCTTGGGATGAAAGAATGAAGACCCCCTCCCTCCAAATTATTATAATTTTGAAATCAAGGGACTTTCAGGCAGAGATCTGGGGATAGGAAGAACAGTTCTTTACGAGTATAACCAGGCAAACAAACAACAATAACTACAGCATTAACAAGAAAACAGAAACAGGGACCCCGGGACAGCTTTTTCGGCTGAGACGGGATGGAGGAGAGGCTTTGTTTTCACAAACCCCTCGGGCAGTCAGTCCCGGTGCTCCTGCAGGGCTCTGAGGAACAGTCGGCTGGAACAGCAGGGATGAGCAGAGATCCTGGGCCGGTGGATGAGGTGTATCAGCAGCTCCGCGGCAGTGCCTGGCACTGCCACACGTCCCAGCAGGACAGGGGGTGTGAGGCCACCAACAAAGAGGGAAGAAGGAGAAGAAGCAGCAGCTCTGTCTGGGTGATGGCGAAATTCCCTTCTCTCCACCGCAGCAGCTCGCAACCCAGCAAATGAATGTCTTTCCCCCGAAGCTGAAGAAAGCTCACCCAAACTGTCCCCACCCTCCTTTGCTGCCCCCTTCCCCTCCTGGGCCCAGCCACTCTTTGTCTTTTGTTGAGCACCCCCTAAGTACCCACAGTTAGGTTGTCCCTGAACTAATGGGTAAAAAATTCCACGGGCAAGCCAGAACAACAAAAAAAGGACATCTAATCCCCCACAACAGGTTTCTCTGACTGCTTGCTGCTGGAACCAGCAGAACACACACTGCATCTTACAAAACAAAGGCTGATCAAACATGCCCCGAGATGTGACAGCCTCACATTCTCTCTTTGTAACTTCACCTGGCACGTCCAAAGACACCACATTTTCCTACTGCAACCTCTGCACAATCACGCATGCCTATAATTCTGAACAGGTTGCAACAGGACAATAGAGGGTTAAAATGTCTTCTCCAGAGTGCTCTTCCACAAAAACCAAACTAATGTACCAAAAAGGGCTGAAGGAAGAAAAGGTAAGATTTTACTGCAAAAGATAGTCAGAAGTACAGACCTCTTTACTGTTTTCAAAGTAATTGAAACCACAGTGGTAGCATGAATTACTCCAAAGGCCAAACCATGTGACAAAAGCAGAAATCACTTTGTGGCATAAGATCTGCTTGTCTGCCTTGCATCCAAACACAGCACAGACTGTCTGCCTGAAAACAGTAAAACTAAGAAAATAACATTATGGCTGCAACAATTAGAAGGTATCAGACAACTGGCACTCAGTTTGCTATCTCAGTGGCCCACAGCACAATAATTTTTACCTACAAATGAATAAGTTATCATTTGGATCATGTTGCCCATGAGGAATTGTGTCCTACCACAGTGGGGCTTGGGAAAGAGGGAAGACATCTGCTTGTATCATCAAAGAACCCTCTACCCATTCACTTTGAACTAAGAGGCAGAGAGCCATCAACACATGGCCACTTCACCAGTAACATAGTATCAGACTGGAGAAACTGTTTGGACAAAGAGTGAGTGTCTGAGTCCGAGACACGCTTGATCTTCAGCTGTTAACTGTGAAATTGCCCAGTGGCTATTCATAAACAAATGTGTGCTAAGTTTCAGATCCTGGCTGGTGGCTGCCTCCGACAGCACTCCTGTGTAAGCAGCACAATGTCCAACTTTGCCAGAACACTGAAAAGATGAGCTGAACTGGTAAAGTAGAACTCAATTTACTGAATCTAGATCTCACTCCAGAATACAATTTAATATAAACTCTCCTGGTTTCTGCCAGAAGAACTATATCAATAGCTACACTATTCAAATAAATTGCCCTGTCAGCAAGAGTGCACAGGTGTCTACACAGACTCCTGGACTAGAAATTAATTAAATATCATTAACGACAGCAAGGATAGGAATAAAAACAATACACGAAATAAACCCACACATGTTCACCTGTTGCTATATTTTATATATTAGTAAAGGCCTGTCTGCACAAACCAGTTTTTGAAATAAGTCGTGATATTAAAGGCTAAAGTCCTTGAAATCTTCCTGCAGAAGAGAGAGTAAAGCAAAACAATACCCTTGTGTACAGGAGAAAAAATGTAAACCTATGTGCATTAGCCAATGGTAACTTGCTTAGCCTGCGGACCCTGTAAAACCCTACAGAAGGTGTGCTAAAGATAGAAATAAACGGTGTTCACTTTTACTTCTGTAAAGAGTGGTGAAAAAGCTGGCAGTGTCTCAATGTTTGGCTCTTTGAACGGGACACCCTGCAGGCAGGGGGGCTTCAGTGGGTCCACGAACGGTGGGACAAGGCCTTGGAGCGAGGTTGGTGGAGTGGATCTGAGTGCAGATAGACGCTACCTCGGATCAGTACCAGATAGGCAGCCCACAGAAAAAGGGGGGCAAGTCGCTGGGGGAGTCCGAAGGCGGAGGCGTAAGAGAGGGGTCACTACCCTCCCCCCGCCATGGCCACAGGAAAAATGGATGTGGAGTCTGCGGCAGCTAAAAAACTGCTTCTTTGTATTCTCGTTAAATGAGGCAAAGCAGCCAGGGATAAGGACCTGGATATGCTCATAATATGGGCTAATTATCACGGGCATTTAGTAGTGCCCCCACTGCTCTTTGCAGTTGAGGAATGGACTGATATAAGGGATCTGATGTGGCAAACGGCAATCACAGAAAAGAGCAAGGACACTCTGTCTCTCGGTCAAACTTGGCAGATTGTAATTAATACCTTAAAAAACAGCGAGATATGCTGAGGCTGTGAGCCCTGTAATTCTACCTGCATCACAGTGGCAGATGCCTTCACTGCTGGGCAAGCACTCCTATCTATGCTGCCCTTGGAGAGAGGGAGGGAGAGTCAGAGAGAAGAAAATACTGAGAAAGAAATTCCACAGCAAACGCTGAAACAACGAACAGAATCTGTTCAGTTATGGCAGGATGTGATACATCTGGAACTATTTGCTTCACTTTTGGAGTCACTTTTAACACTACAGTCTTACTTAAGTTCCAACTTTACCACCCTGGAAGAAAAGAAGCCAAATTTAGATTGGTTTCCACCCGAACCAGGGGGACATGGGGGAGCACTGAGGTGTGCACAGACAGCGGGGGCACCCCCGGGGCAGAGGCAGTGCAGGAGGGGTTGCAAGGCCGAGCTGGACAATTGTAGAAAGAGCTGAGCAGAAACAGGTGGCCCAGACAGCTTCAAAGAGAGACAAAATAGCCAAAAAATCACGAACTATATGGTATCTAGTTCAAAATTCATCACTGTAATTAAAAGTTGATAAGTTGCAATGGTCACCGCTGTTACCACCTGGCCCTAAGAGACTTCTGGTGTAACATCGCCTGCTTTTGTAAAAATCATGCCCTTTTTCCTCTATCTGCAAACAACGAGAGAGAAATTGAGAGAAACAACTGCATTTGTTAAAGTTAACTTGGTGAGGTTTTTTTTTTTTTTTTTCTCTCCGTTTTTCCTCTCTGTGAGAGTACGTGGGGGATGTGAAGAACGATAACAGCAGCAGAGAGCAGCAGCAGAGCGGGCAGTTCCCCCCCCCCGCTGCCTCTCTAAGAAAAAGCACCGAGATAGTACCCAGTTTGTTAAAAAGTCATGTTTCATTGGTTTTTTAAAATGTTTTTATATACCCTTTTAGTGTTAATTTTGTGTTTTAAGTAATTATGAGTTTATGCAGTTGCAATTTTTAGAGTTTTACTAGAGAAATTATTGTGATTCTTTGAAAGTTAAAAAAAAAAAGAAAAAGAAAAAGAAAAAGAGAAGGGTGTTTAAGGTGAATGTTAACAGAAGTTACCTTGCAATAATTAGCTTTAAAACCTAAGGTTAAAATCTGGTATAATTTACAGCTTCTAAGAAAACCTTCCAATTAATGTTATCTACAAAAGAGATTTGTGGTTTAAAAAATAATTAGTTAAGAGAACTTTACTGTACAAGACAAAGTTAAGTTAGAGCATATATTAGCTATTTGCTTGTTTTCTCCACAATTGCAATAAGGTAATTTCAATGTGAGTCCTTTTGTTATATAAAACACATATAACTGCATATATACCAATTTGGATTTTGGATTTCAATTAAGAATTGGACTTTATGTTTCTGAAAAGTGCTACAAAAGCTGAATGGCTACTTGCCAAAACCTGTGGTGTTGTGGTTTTTCTCTAGAAAAACTGCACTTTAAAATCCTAACCAATTTAAGCACAGACTAGGCAAATTCCTGTTATGAATAAGTATTTTTAGTAACATTTGCAGTTATTGTGGGTTATTCTCAAAGCTAGATGACATAGAATTGTGATGTATTTGTTACATTTTTATAATCTTTATAGTGAATCCATGTTATTGTTATATTGTGTTTAAAAGGTATATATCAAACTTTTAGTTGCTTTTTATAGTAACAGAATAAGATTAAGTTATGCTTTTATTTAATATGGATTGTGTTAATAGAATTAAGAATAGTCAGGTTTGTTATGTTTAGGCTTCAATGTTTTTAAGTTAAGTTTTATAACTTGGATATTCTTTTAAGGTTAAGTTTTGTTATTTCCTTTTGTTATAATTGATTTTTACCAGGTTTAAATATTGTTTAACTTAAATTGTTTTATGTTTCATTGGAGACACTTGTCTAAACTGCAAAGTATACTGATTTTCCTAGGGAAATGAAGATAGCTACAACTGAAACAGCTGTGATAGAACACTGATGAACACCTGCTTGTGGATAGAAGTGAATGCAGTCTTCAACACCCTTGACTTCATCAGGAGTTCTATTGTTTGTTGCAATCTCTGCAGTTTTTGTTTGTTATAGCTTTCTTATTTTTCAGTGTTTCCAGAATTTCAAGAAAATGTACCATTGCTGAGGATCAGCTGCCATGGGAGAGGCTTCAGATTAAACCAACTGCTGAATGGTTTAATTGGTCTGGTACCTAAGGCTTCTGATAATTTGATTTGTACAAATCCATTTTAACAGTTTGCTGTGCTGTAAGCATCTCATAGCTGCTACTATTGAGAACCTTGTTCTAGAAATATGTTAAGAGGCATCTTTCCACTTTAAAGCCTAGGCCCTGGCCAAGCCTTGACTTTACCTGGATGGAATGTTTGCCAACAGATCCAGATGTTTTCTGTACCAAATCAGTATTTGAGTCACTTTTAACTTTGCAATTTGACCTTAGTAATATGACAGCTGGATCAATTTTGAAGTGGGCTTGAAGAATCATTTCCAGAGGTGGTTATCCAGTCCTTCACTGACTTTTTTTTGTTTCTGTTTGTTTGCAGATTATAAGATGCTGGTGCAGAGTTTTAGTAGTTAATGGTAGTTTTATATTATGTATGTTATTAATAATGTTTATGATTTGATTGATTTTTAACTGCTATAGGTTCTTACTCATTGTGTATATGGTTTTGTGTTAATGTTGATGTTTATAACAGAAGTACATCTCATTTTTATTTTTTAAAAAAAAACAAATGGGGGAAATTGATGCCCTAAAAGCATTTGTATGAATTTAATTTATTAACTTCAAGGGGAGAAGTGTCTGTGTTTTGTTGGCAGGTTCAAAAAGGTCACCTGTCCATCTGACCAGACTGTCTGCCTCTGAACACATGAGATCCAGTGAACAGAGATGTCATCACACAGCCTTGGTACTTCAGACATGGATCAGAAGTGGAGCTGTCAGGACACAGTTGTGTCTGAACACTACACAGACAGTTGCCAACAGAAATTTTATGTTGTTATTATGATGTTGTGTCTCTACCAATTTTTTCAATTATCTTCTGTTTTAAGATTTAGAAGGATGTGAAGAACAACCTAAACATCGAAGCCCTCAGTCACCGATCAACTGCCAGCTGACATCACGGGAGCAGTGAACGTTCCAAGACTGAATCATAGTCTGTTTGTGAGAGAAATTCTGTAGAAGATCTAAGAAAAGTATAGATACTCCATCTAACTGTATATAAAGCAAATTGTAGTTGTGTGTTTATCCTTTCAGCAAATTGCTTTCACGCTTAGACTACATATATACCAGAGCACCTGTGTTAAAAGTAGTCAAATAATAGTTTAAGATAAAGAGTTTAGTCTGTGTAGTAATTGTTATGCTAGAATAAAGTATAAGTATTCCCCCTTCAAGAGGTAGTGTAAGCATCTTTGAAAATTCATTTAATGTTAAAGTTTTAGCTGTGAGTTTGCAAGTATGGTGTCATTTACATGGAACAAACTGCTTATGGTAATTGTGCTGTGTATAGTCCCAACTGTCTGCTAACTAACATCCAAAAGCGACAGAACATATGGGTCACTCTGGCCAAAGGTCAATGTGTCTGAGCCTAGCCACACCTAGAGATCCTCTTCCCACCTGTCTCATAGGAGTCCCTGAATGGGATCCTCAAGCATTTAAAGTTTTAATTAGTAATGAGACTCGACTGAATCAATTGGCAATATTGCAGGAGTGCAATCACATTGTTGGCTTCACATTAGGACAACTTGAAGCCTGTTGGCAAGTGAAAATTATTGAAGTTCTCAATGCTACCATAGAGCCCCCAGAAGAATTAGATTTGTTAGGCTCCACCAATACCTCAGGTGGATGGATAATATTTGAACCCCCGACAAAAAGTCATTCCAACAAAGTAATGCAGCACTGGGCTGCAGTCAACCCTATAGTTGATCTCATTACTAACACTGAAAGTAAAGCCTCTATTCCCAGTGCAATCTCACAGGACAATTACCAAAATGATTACCTAATTCCATATTCCTAATCTGTGGAGATAAGAGCATGGAATGGAATTCCTGCTAATCCACATAGAGGACCCTGTTATTTTAGGAAACTTACTTTGTTCCATCAGTTGCTGAATGTAGCTGATAAAATGAAAAATATCAGTCAAAGCGAAGCCTGAATGAATTAAGGCTTAGCAACTCTAAAAAGGCTCGCTTGTTAGACTAAGAAAGAATTGAATTTAACATCCACAATTTTAAGTGAACTTTCAGCCGATGTGAGTAGTGTACGTTATGCAGTATTACAAAATCGAGCTGCAATTCACTTTTTGCTCTTAGCACAAGGACATGGTTGTGAGGAGTTTGAAGGCATGTGCTGTCTGGATCTTACTGATCATTCAGTTTCCATCCATAAGCAACTACAACAGCTACAGGATGGGTTACATGCCCTGAAAGAAGACAGTGACCCCACTGGAAGTTGGTTTGCCAGCTGGGATATCACTGGATGGTTGAGGTCTCTTGTGCTAGAAGGGGGACGGACTTTACTTATAATGTTAATCAGGATGACAGTCTATGTTATCTTGTCTTCATAAAAGTATAGAATGAGTCACATCCAAAGCCTGGTTTGTGCACAAAGAGAAAGGGGGAATTGTTGATATATTTTATATATTAGTAAAGGCCTGTCTGCACAAACCAGTTTTTGAAATAAGTCGTGATATTAAAGGCTAAAGTCCTTGAAACCTTCCTGCAGAAGAGAGAGTAAAGCAAAACAATACCCCTGTGTACAGGAGAAAAAATGTAAACCTATGTGCATTAGCCAGTGGTAACTTGCTTAGCCTGCGGACCCTGTAAACCCTATATAAGTGTGCTAAAGATAGAAATAAACGGTGTTCACTTTTACTTCTGTGAAGAGTGGTGAAAAAGCTGGTGATCTCTCAATATTCACCATTACAGAAAAACAATTTTGCAGCATTTAAGGCAGAAAACACTTTCTCTGATGAGAATTCTGACCCTTTTCTGCTAGCAGAAGTCACATCTTCATATTCAGCGCTCAACATAAAAATAATTTTATGGCAACAATGATACTTAAGTAATATAGTTCATTGCACATTTAAAATGATAACTTTTAGTACAAAACCCACCTGGGAAAGCTACATTAATAACTATCTTGAATCCTAAAATCATTCTCTTAAAAATGTGCTGCTGAATCCTTGATGTCAAAGCAGAGTTTGATACCCAGAAGAAAGTGATGGCTCAGATGTCAAGAATCCTGTTAGGGCTGTTTTCCCTTGCTACCAGCTTCATGTAGAAAATATCCCATGACTGAGTGATAAGCAACAGTACAAAATCTATGGATAGGCAGACTGATAAGGGTTCTGCACCGCTTATATCTTGAAGAGAGTTCAAGTGTTATGTCAGCACAGCAGAGGCCTTACAACAGCTTCTCACTGTGGGGAGGAAAGTGAAATCTCAATGCCACAGCTTCTGTTAATGGAACTTTCATTTAGACCACTTGGCCAGAATTTCATAGATGTCAGATAGAAGCCAAACATATCTGTGTGAATAGCAGGTATATACATGCTAATATACAGAAAGCCAAACAAAATGGCCACAAGCCCTGTTTTGAGCCCTCTCAAACCCATGAACCTCTCCTTCTCCAGCAGGTCTGAAAGTGTCATCATGGTTGGTCTGCTCCATTTGGTGAGACATTGAATTCCTTCTGAAAATTTTCACTGCATTTGTATTGGTTTGAATGAAACACACCTAAATGTGGATTTGTCACATAAGAAAAATCATATGAAAAAACTGTTTTACCTGCTTGCTGTGGTTTTAAAGTAGTAACTAAAAGAATCACCAGAAAAAAATCACTTACTTATTTCTTGCTGTGAGATATGGATTAGAACAAGAGCAAAGCAGGCTTAAAACTTAAAAGGAACAAAGAAAGTTTATTAACAAAAACTACAAGAATAAGAAACCAGAATAAAACTTGCAGAAACCCTTTTTTTTCCCCACTACCCAACCATTCCCTTGTTCACATGACAACATAGAGACAAAAAACACCCAAAAAACCCCTGGTGGTTAAAACAGTCCCAGTTCTTGCTATAATCCTTTCATCAGTCTTTGTAGAGAAACAGAAGTCTTCTTCTGCTAATCTATGGAGTTTTTCCCAAGAAAACTATCTTCTTCAGGGCTTTCTATTTCTCGATGCCAGCTGCCTGGAAATTCTGCCTTCAGTTCTCTCCTCCCATTTCATATCACTATGGGTCATGAGTCTAGGAATGTCGTTTTTAAGGATGAGTTATTCAAAGGCAAAAGTTGTCTTCATCTGTTTCTGTGAACCTCTCTGGAAACAGAAGTTTTCTCTTTGCCTCTTAAAGGCCACAAATCTTCAACTATTACTTCCCTACCCCATTCCAGCATCTCACAGGATCACAACTACTTCACCATTTGCTCAAAATCCACACTTTGAAATACTCCATTCCTCCCAATATACTCTGTCATGAATTAAAGGAGTTTTTTTCAGAACACTACTGTTCATCTCCATAGCTTTAACAGAAAAATATTTCAGCTTATTAAAGCATCTCCTTATTTTCTCTTCCCCCTCTCAAACTTAATTCCTTTCTTCACTGTCTTTGATAGTTTATGGCATCTCTTGTTGATCACACTCTCTCTCTCTCCTCCCCTCTCTCTGGGAATCTTAATCTACTTAATCTACAAGTCTCATCCAGGCAGTAAGAGTTAAAGTCTTGCTCAAGCTGCAGATGTTCATGGTGTCCGGATGCAGTTCAGCAACAGAATCTGCAACAGAGCCAGGAACTGGCCTGAGCCCGGCCGGCCCCACTTTCCCCCGCCACCCTCCGCGGCCTTGTCCAGCCTGGTGGGGGGGTGGGGCGGGGGGGAAGGCTGAGCCGGAGCCTGTTACCTCTTCAAAAGCCAGAAACCAAAGAGAGCAAGAAATTCCCAGGCTTACATCTTAAGGTGGGGTCCACAGGTTGATCTCACTTTTCAGTGGTCAAAACCACTGTCAGTTCTCAGGAATGGCCAGTTATTGGTCAGGAGAAAAAACTCCCACCAACCTCCAGCAGTTTCAACTTCCTTAGCTCCCAAAGCTAATCTTAAAGGTGCAGAACTTAAAGCAGGCTATTGGGAACACCAGTATCATAAAGTCACCCCAGGACACTGCTATAGCTGATAATGCTCCTCTCTTGCAAAAGGATTAGTGGTACATGATGAATGAAGAAGGAATCTGACAATGAGTTTCATTAGGGTATTCTTTTAAAAAAATAACAAGCAGTCTCTAGAAAAGAAACAAAACCCACCAAATTTATCTATGCAATTACAAGACTGTCCTGCTCTTAACTCTCCTTTAAGTCAAGAAAGCTAAATGTTCTAGCTCTCATTTCAGCCTTTCAAACTTTAAAGTGAATCTAAATTAAACACTTGTGTGAAATACTATTTCTGGCCTCCACCCATCTCACCTGAAGGTACATAATTGTTGCCCTGAAAACTAAAGCCTTTTGATTAATGTTTTCATAGTTTTAGTTACTTTCCCATGAAAGTTCTATAAACATAAGTTGTTTATCACATTCCTCCTAAGAAACATCTTTTGATGGACGTTTTGCATGCCCAGTGTGATTGGGAAGGTGGTAATTTAATTATCCAATCCCTGGTTATTGTCAAAAATCTATAAATACTGGAGTCAGAGAATAAAGGTTGGTTCTTTCCTGTTCTAACACTGAAAAGTGTTCGTGTGAATCATTTCATGTCCTTTAGTGACATGTCATCTTGATTTAGACTAATTAATTTGCCTTGTGATCTTTTCTGAACAAATACAAAAGGCATTGGTTGATTCTTTTACTTCTGATTGGTTAAAATTCCATCTATCTTTAATGGTATTTATAGCAATAAAATAGCAGATGTGGTCAGCATTAAAGTAACTCTTCATATACATAAAGGATTCTGAATCACAGAGATTAGTTGTATGATTAGTTTAATGAGAATATAGCAGGCTATCATTCCAAAAGCAACGAAGTTGAGATCCAGAACTGCAACTAATTGATTTAATTAATCATGGGCTTGAGATAAAGCTACTCTGTTTATGCTAAACCACCATCTGTAAACTATTGCACAAGAGATCTACATTCAGTGTCTCCTTTGCATAACTCACAAAAAAAATAATCAACACCATTTCTGATTTGCACCTGACAGTCTTGCAAGACTCTGGCTGGAAACCAATGATCTTCCTGATATTTGGGATACTGTCATGAAGGGCTTGTGACCAAATTTGGCCAATTCCATTCCACTTGGTGACTCCCAATGCAAAGCACCAACAGGCATTGAGGAAACTCAACAATTTCAACGGGAGAAAAACAGCAGCCTCCACCTCAGGCTCTTAACTGGTGAAAAAAAGGAGGGAGACATTGAAGAGAAAGAAGAAAGCAAGAGAAAACTTCAAGAATACACATGGTAAGAATTTAATGGTGCAAATGAGAGGAAAATTGGATAAGCTACAGAAAAAATTCCTATGGGGTGGAGGGTAGAAGAGGAAAACACACCACAGCTTTTCCCTGTGATGCAAAACCACAAGGTTGAAGATTTTGTCTATCAATATAATAGACTCTGAAAAACACTCAACCCTTACCTTCCCAAAACCATCAGGGTTTTGCAGAAGATATTTTAATATTATTTTTAAATTACTAAAATACTGTATTATAAGAAAAAATTACTCAGAGACATTTTTCTTATTCAGAAAGTTTGTACTTTACTCCAGAAAGTTTTTTTTATTTCTTAATGAAACCTCCTTAGCCAATGATCCTACTGAAACCTTTTGAACTATTAAAAAACCAATTGGCTGCTTATGGATTAGCAAGAATGAGAAATATTTTTATTTATAATGGAGCTTCACAGCTCTGCACAGAACTAATTTTGGGGATCCCAATATTAAAAACATTTCAAAAATATATATTGCATGGTGTTCTTGAATGCCATATCTGCTGCTAAGTCCAAGCAAGCTACTGATTCACACATTTTAGTGCAAGGATGAAGCTTCTACAAAGTATACTATTCTCAGGCCTCAGATGGACATCTGTGAGTAAATTTCCAAACCTCTCTCATTCCACTACCCTTCTATGACAACTTAGGAAGCCAACACTTTTGGAGGGTGTTCACACAGGTCATAGTAGAAAGACCAACAGGCAGAAATATTGAGATGAGCACAGGAAGGACAGAGCACAGCAATGCTACATAGGGTAAGGGGATAGAATTCAGGTGATTAACATGTTTCTATTTATTTCTGATGTTTTTTTACCAGGGGATCAATTCTGCATTGGAAATTTCCTCTCAAAATCATGGTGAGCTGGTTTTAAAACCAGTCGTGTAATAGGCACAAGCCAGTGGACTCCAGATAGAAAGAAAAAAAAACCCATTTTGTCCCCTTAGGGCTCAGCAAACTGTGTGTGTATTGGTTGCAATGTAATATTATGAAACTAAACAAACAACTGCCTCACCACAGTGTAGCCTTTGGTGACGAGGTCCAGGGGCAGGGCCTCTTGCTCCTCTTATATTCTGGTATTCATACTGGCAGTGGAGCTGTCAGGGGCACACAAGGACTGCACAGACTCACGCTCCTGCAAACCTGGCAGCAAGCTCAATCTTATGTGGATCTTTTGTTGGTTCACTTGGTTTATAAACCTCCACCTTCATCCCTTGCCAAGAAAACGGATTTCTAGCATACCTGCTCATTTCTGTCATACAAAATCCCTTGGTAGAAGCTCTCTGTAATAGCAATGATTTTTTTTTTGTTTGTTTTCCTCTTTTTTTAAATCTCTGTGTCCATGATACAGCCAAGTATAGCCCACATAACCCAAATTTTCCCACTTCTAAGTACAGTACTATAGTACAGCCTATGCAGTTTATCATAAACATGACCTGGATGGAAAGTCAAGAATTTAAGAATGCATTGTTAGATTACAACAGTCTAAAAAAAAGAAGTTCTTATTAGTCCAAGTCTATTTATTAGTATAAAAAAATACAGCCAAGTATAACAAAATACCTCTCCCTTCTCTGTACTGCTATGCTATCCACAGACTCCTCTGTGAATCCTGATTAGTCTGGAATAGAAGAGAGGGTTATGGTAAACTGTCCATGGCTACAGCTTTTCTCCAAGAGAAAGGCACTATGGCTGATGGTGAAAGCTTATCCCTCTTTAGTCTACTAAACACCCCTCTGGTGGGTGGGGTGGCTGGCTGTAGCTTGACTGGCTCTGGTACGACCTTGAGTTCACAGTTTTCAAGCCTCTGCTGTTGTCCCATGTCTGTTCTTCTCCATGCTGCCATTCAGACAGCTAATTTTTAAAATAATTTAATTTTCAACTTGTTACTTCTATCCATTAGACAAAGAAACTGATGAAGATTTTTACAGAAATAGACACTAAATTATACAACCATATAAAACAAGCTAAAGCTAAAACTGGTTAGGTAACACCCATCACTCAGACAACTGCTGTAAGAAATAAAAGAGCAGAATGAAACTTCAGACAAGCCCTGACAACCAAGATCTGACAAACCATCATCTTAACAGAATTATTTCAGAATCTGCGTTGCTACGAGAAAAGGCAATAGCATTTGTCTAGCTACAAGGCCACAATCCAGATTTCAATAGACAAGGATGCTCTAGATTCTGATAGACTGAAAAACACGTTTTTTCACCTATGAAGGCTGTTGCAAACACTTCTATGGATTTGAGCTCCTGATTAGGGCCAAGCCTTGGTATTCTTGGAGGTCTGTGTTCCTCTCTATAATTTTATCTTGTGACAGCTAGAGAGGCCTCATAGAAGCTGACACAGACGTTGTTTAGGCTATTAGACATTTGAATTTTAAAGCCAATACAGTCTACACAAACAACTGAACTGTTACAAATAAAGTGACTCAGCCCACAAAGATGAATTCTGAAATTCCTGTAGCTGAGACCTTAATGTTACTTCTAAGTGTGATGTTACTGAAATTACAATTGTTGGAGTCTGAGACACAGAGTGTGTGCCCTTGTTTCTCATACTTAACTCTAAGATCCAGAAAAACACTGAATTTCATACAATATGGAATTGATGAGCATGTTTTCATGGTGATACCTGAAAACAATTGTTAAAGTTAGATAAAAATGCTAAAAGTGCGAGTGTGTAGATTAAAGAGTTTTCTTAAGTCACTGGGTGAAAAAGTTAAAAGTTTAGAGTTTAAGTTAGTTTAGAAAGCAGAAGGCAGGATGGAGGGTTTAGGGTGTTGTTTCTTTTCCTTCTTTCTTCTTCATGTTCTTCTTCTAGAGGTTTTTGGGTAATAGTAAGTGATTGATTAGAAAATGCCGCAGTTCAGTACACAGGTCATTGGGTCATTAAGAAAAATAATATGCGTGTCTATTGTTAATTGGATAAGAATGAGTATAAAGATAAAAGAACTGTGTAGTTTGGGGTCATTTTGTGCTTTCAAAGCCAAAGTGAGCCAAAAAGTGAGCCACAAGGCCATTTTGTACCATCAGAGCAAAATGAACCAGATTGCAGTGAACTGAACTTGTGCAGATAGTCTGGAGGGACCTGCAAAGTTTTGTGTTAACATCCTAATAAACACGAGAAACAAGATCCTAACAGGCTTTGGAATTTTTGTCCTGACTCTGGAGGAGTCCAGAGTCTGGAGGACTCTGATAAATGGGATTCCCTGTGAGGGAATATCCCCAAGGAGCTCAGCTGAGAGGACACTGAGAAATCCAGGAGTGGAAAAAAAGTAGAGAAGTGCAGCAGAATCAGAAAGAGAAAAAAGAAACAAAACATATTTTTTTTAAAAAGTTACAACAATCTGTAAGAGTTTTAATGAGACATGCACCCATTTCAGGTCAACTGTATACAGAAAGTCGGCTTGTATTATTTTGTGGACACACACACCAGCATGGGTGTGTGTTCATACAAATGCATATAAACTCAAATGCAACTGGAGCCTGCAAATTGCATGAGAGACTATGGCTGAAAATACAAGGAACAATTTTACATGCAATCTGACTTGGTCAGAATATGATTAAACAGCCATTTGAACACTAAAAGCTGACAGTAACATATAAATGTTATAATGTTCTGTGCTATTTCCTGCATCCTTCTAATCTAGAATCCTTCTAATCCATCTAGATAATCAGAATATCGCATCTTGTTTAATAATCTTTCGCTGCTAATGCACACCTCTCATCTCTAAAATACCATTATTCAAATTTTCAATAATTATCTGATTAGCTCTTTAAAAATAGAAATATTATTTCCAGCAAATTGGTATAAGACTACATATCACACATACATACAGCATTTTTGCATAAAGGAATCTGGTTTTTATAAAAAGTGGTTATTTTCTGCCCATCTAAGGGCCACCAATTTATACACTGCTTTTTTAAAATACCTCAAAAACAGTATTAGACAAAGGTGCAGTCACCCCATTCACAACTTTGAAGGACTTGCACACGCTGTTAAAATTCAGTTTATCATGGAAAGCAGTTGTAGATTTGGCTGATCTATGTACAGTTGCTGCTTCTAGAGATCAAAACATCACATTTTATAAATGCACAAGAGTTTCTTTCTCTACGTATGTATATACACATGGTTCATTTAGACACCATTTTTTAAAAAATTACTTTGAAATACTGTATTCCCTAATCTACTAAGCACAATCAACATTGACAATATGAAACATACATATTCCCACAAAGGAAATAGTTTTCTGATTTGGAAATTAATGCAGTTTCAAATTTGATCTTCTTTCTCTGCTTCCCTTAGTTCATATTTTTCCCATGTCACCTTAGACATGAAAACTGACATATAATAAAGTACTGCATTGCTCTGTTTGCATATGTCTAAAACATATGCAAAAAACAAAACAGGAGCAGGGAGAGAAAAGCCAAGAAACGCCAAGTCATCAATATCCATGGCTCTGGAATGGATTATATGCTGCAGCAAATACAGCACCCTGGCTGCTTCATCTTCTGTGCACATCCCTTCTTTGCTCTGCTATAAGCAAGTCCTTAGCCCCTCATTTTCTTTCACTACCTGCTCCCTTAGGGTAGGTGTCCTAAGAGCAAGTGTCACTCTCAGCTCCTATAATCCAGTGGTTTTGGTGGCATCAATATGCAGCTGCTTTTGGGTTCTTTAATTCCTGGTGAACTCCCAATACTACCAGAACGACATGCTGTCCCCAGTCTCCACATTTTAATTTTGTGTGAGCCCCAGGAAGACAAGAAGACTATCAGCTGGGACTGAGAGACGGGGGGTACTGGGTTTTATTTATTTTCTTCTGCTGACCAACACCACCCCCCCCCCCCCCCCCCTGCAGCAAATACCCCAGCATCTTTATTGAAGCACTGCCCATATTTACTGAAGCTGGCTTACACTCTTATCAGCAACTGAGAGACAGGGACATCTGAGTTAAGATCAGAAGCCAATTTTATTGAGTATACAAGGCATTTATATAGGGTTTTACTTGTGTGGCACATATATAGGGTTCTATTTTGTTTTCCCATCGGGTACATGCTCTTCATGACATCACTGATAATCATTACAAAGTTTCACATCATATCTCTTGGTTACTTCTACCCCAGGAAGTAAATATCTCTGTCTGTCTCTCCCATGGTTTCTGTTTGATTAGGCCTAAGATACTAGGCTCCTTTATCAATTCCATTGTGCTGTTTTATTCCCCATACACTCCCTCCATAACCTTCATGCTAAGCAAAGGTACCTGCCACAACCTCCTTCTCCTCATGTGCACTTTGTGAAGGCAGCAGTTTGTACTGCCTCTGTCTTTCCCTAGCCCTAGAAATCTTCTTTAGATTATAATCATATGTTTACCTCCCAAAGACTCCTATTTCTCTTACCAGGCTTCTGCCTCAGGGCATGTAATTCACATATTTCTAAGCCCTAAAATTAGATGCAAGACCATTCACTACTCTATGTGCAGCATGCAGATCTTGGCTACATCTATGGTTTCCCACAGTAATCTCCAAACTTTTGCAATTACAAACAGTACCAGGGGAAAAAAATCTGAGATGTTCACCGCACCTTCCCAATGTACCACCATCCTAACATATTATGCAACTTGTGAAACATACAGAAAAGTAAAAATTGTAAGGTAGACATTAAATAAACATGGTTCTAAAAATTTGTTAATAGTATAAAACCACATTTTTTGACATCCCAGTGGACAGTTTTATGCACACCTTGATGTGCATACACTCTGCTTTGGAGACTACTGGTTTAACAGACCACAGACACAGCCTGAGAATTTCTTCTGACGTAAATATACTTTCATTTGGCACAAGGCCTTTCTTCCAACATAACTCTCAACTTTTAATATTACTTTTAAAGCTTGCAGAAGACAATGGGCCTCCTCAGAACCATGATTTGTGGCAGCAGGGGATACATTTAACTTTGCTTTTATAGTCACCCACTGAACAGCTGCAGGGAAAGCTTGCACAGCATTTTCTCATCCAGCCATGGCAAGGCAAGGCAGGTATAACATCTTCATTTATGAAGCCATTCAGAGCATGTATCTTTATTTCAAGGGCCCAATTTCCCAGGCAAGCCTGTTTAAAGTTTTAAAGCTCAGTAATTTTCATACGGGATAACTCCGTATGTGTTCTCATTGTGCATTTTTTTTTTCCTTTTTTCCAGCAGCAAAGGGAGCTCTAAAATTCTCAGTGACAAATTCCAGCATGTCCTTAACAGGATCAATAGAACTTGTGAACTTCTGCTCTTCCAGGTGAAGAATGGGTAAAGCCATAGTCCCTTTCCACCCCACTGCTTGGGTAACAGCTTGGGTGAGGCATTGCATTGCCTTAGTGCTGCACTCAAAAATTCCCACCTCATCTCCACAGTCTCATACTGGAGTTGCTTATGGGTTTTTTGATAATGCACAGCACTTTTAACTTATCATTTTGCTGCAAAACTAATCTTAAAATTTACTCTCTCCCAATTTACATGCTCCATCTTCTCTCTCATGTTGTCTGTCCTTCAGCTTTCAAGTTTCTTGTCCTCTTTACCATTATTCCCCTGCACATCTGGTTTCTTCACAAGACAGTAGTTGTGTTTCTTCTGCCAGGTTTGCAAATTCTTAGACAATATCCAGGACTGTCCTGCAAGATTCAGGATTCTAAGAGTTGGTACCACTGTATAACCCACATCCCTAAGTGGCCTTTATTTTCCAACGCATAACAAGGAAGTAGCCATTTAGGGAGCTGCATGAACAAGATCCCACTTCCATTCTATTACCACTTATCTTAGTAATACCACTAAGATGATATACCTGTCTTCTGACTTCTCTCTTATAGATGTTCCTGGCTCTTCTGTTTTTCCACCAACTTTGCAGAAAAGTCTGCTCGAAGTAAAAATTAAAATTTCTGACCCAACTATATTGAGGGATTGAGATGATGGGATTATAAGAACTGCACTTCACATTTCAGAGCTTCCAGTGTAATCATGAAGTGTTGTATCATCCCATCTATAAAGCCAGGCAACAATACTATAACACAGCTCAGCTTAAAAGCCATCATAATGCATCTGCTTCCCATTTTAAGTGGAGAAGGAACAACAAACACCTGTCTCCTGGCCAACAGAGACTGACCCTGACTCCTCCAAAATAAAAAGGTGCTTTAGCCAGTGTCCATTTTTCCACAGGAAACACCACAAAAGACATGCAAAATCTGCATACCCAGCTGGTCTCAGCTGCTCATCATTTAGAAATGTCCAAGCACAGACCTTATTGTGCCAGGGACACATCCCTGGGACATGCTGGGAGATGCTTCTGCTCCTCCTACAGCTGGATATATTAATGATTCCTACAGAAAGCACAGCTGCCATGAAAATGGTCAAGCCTGGATTTTTCAGAGCACGGGTGATCTAACTGTAGAGTTACCAAAGGCAGGGACAACACTTCCATAAATAATAGAGTTAAGAAACAGATAAGATTATGTCTCAGTTTTACTAAAAATTCAGCTCTCAAAATTCAGACCTCGCAATCCCTGGATCAAAGGTTCCAGAGCTGTCTCCATGCATTGTTCAGGTACTAAGAACAGCTGTAATTAAGAACTAAAAAAGAAGATCACTGGTTAACTACATTTGCAGGCTACATTCTGAACCAAGTGCTGCCTGTTCTCTTACAGCTGAAAAAAAACCCACAGAAAAGCCAGACTGTGCATTCAGTGTGTTCAGCAGTCACAGACCCACCACCTGACCTAGGCAAATTTCCCACTGCTTGGCAATCCACAGTGCACTGATCTGGTACTAATGAGTTTTCAACCACCCTCTCAGTGTTCATGAATAGGAATGGGACCCAGAGGAGCTCTCCCTGTATGCAGTAGTTGAACATTTTTACCTGCTCCTACCAAAAAAACTGCAGTATCTCCAAATCCCACCTCCTTGCACATCCTGTCACAAAGGAAGACAGCCAGCAGGAAATTGACAGGGAGATGGATGACAGTGGGGAGGAGCAGATCCACTGTATCGAGCTTGGTCCCGTGGAGTAAAGCTCACACTAATAATAACTGGCATTAAAGTGGCCCATCATAAGCAATACAGCACTTGCTCATAAAAAAATGACCCTAACTAAATACAGTCAGCTTCCCCAAATGATAAGGAACTTATGACAGTGCTTCCCAAGTATTTGGAAAGTATGAATTACTTTGTAGCTTTGTCCTGATGAAAGTTACTTCCTAAAGGATATTTTCATTTCAGGCCCCGTTTACAAAGAGATATTTGAGCTCCAAACCCCCCGAACAACATATGCAGCTTTAAAAAAGAAATGGAAATATTTAGGGTGCTGGTGATAACAAGTAGCAGAATGAAATCTAAGAAAGAGAAGTTGTGACAAGCATCGATTTAATACATCACACATTCCTAGCATGGAAAATTTTGGAAATATTTAAGCACACTTGGAATTGTGATATCTTTTCCAACCTTAACAATTGTATGATCTAGTTAAGCATACCAAAAACACAGAAACAGAGAGGGCAGTGATTGCTAACGGAGACAAACTAACAGCCTTTTCCCATCTTTTAATCTGAGCGAACAGGCACATAGTTGACACCCCTCCCACTCTTGATGGACATACAAATATATAAAAAATTAGAAAGTAATCATGCTAGCATCTCTCACAGAAAGCTGACAGGGATATCAACACTTTCTGTGTATGGTGCTCATCACAGACATCCACATACATTACAATTCCAGCTCTGGGGTCCCTTGCCTGTTGAAAGGAGACCAGAGGAGGCCACTATATTGATCAGAGCACTGGTGCTCCTCTCCTATGAAAAACAACTGAGAGACCTGTGTCCCTTCAGCCTGAAAAAAAAAAAGGCTTTGGACAGGCCTTTCATTAGCTAAAGGAAGTTTACAAGAAGGCTGGAGAGGGACTTTTCACAATGGCATGAAGTGGCAGGATAAGGGGCAATGGCTTTAAGCTAAAGGGGGTAGATTTAGATTAGGTATTAGGAAGAAATTCTTCTCTGTGAGGCCCTAGCACAGGCTGTAGACTCAACACCTCTGGAAGTGTCCAAGGCCAGGTTGTACAGGGCTTTGAGCAAGCTAGTCTAGTGAAGGTGACCCTGAGCTTTACGGTTCCTTCCAGCTGTAACAGTTCTATGATTCTATAGCGCAAAATAAGCCCCACAGCTATTTTAAGACATCTGCAGATACACTCTCCTAAGCTAATACTTGACACTGCTTTTTCAAATGATCTTTGAGTCTCTCTCAGTGATGATTTGTGGAAATAGCAGCATTTACAGAAAACCAGAAAACTTCAAGATGCACTCAGAAGCAGTTCCAACTTTCGTACAAATACTTGAACAGCCTCAATACTGCACGTGTCTGCCAGTGACTTCACTTCGGTGAGATTTCCCATTTTCTTTTTATCAAGACATTGCTGTCAGAGGAATAAAATTCATTCCACTGTTAAATTAGCATGTTCCTTATCATTAGGCAAGGTTTTATAACAGGCAGAAAAAGACAATTTGATTTTTGTAGCTCTCTGTCCAGAAGTCCTAATCTGTACTACCTAGAAAGCAAGAGACAAAAATAAGACCTTTTCAATACAAAGAACTTTTTAGAAGGGCTTCTCACAGACCTTAGACAATTTTAGCTGAGCATTTTATGTGAAAATACTACTAAACGTCAACACAAGTGGTACCAGCAGGATGCATTCCTTTGAACAAAACTTCAGCTTCTGAAGTTTGCAGTCTGAACCAGTCAGACACCAAAGGTATGCCCAACTTCTGTCTTTGGCATCACCTTTTGTTGTACCTTCTGTAAGGGCACAGCAATGACTGATAGGAATGTGCCAAAAAAGTCAGACACCCTTTAAAATAAAGGCCTCTATATCCTCACATACATGTTTGCTTGTTGGGAATTAAGTATGACTGGAATAAACTCTAATCCAAAGAAGTTTGCATTTCTCTGAGAACCTTGTTTCCCTGGAATAATCTAGCAGATTGTTGCCAGTCCAGGTAACCCACCAAAATAATCTGAAAACAAATTAAGTTCTAGAAGCTATTTTCAAAAATTCATGTGACAGATAACAGTCAGTCAGCCCTCTTCAATATCAGTAAGTCAAATCATACTAAGGGCACTCAGGGCACTGCCGGAACCAACTACACATGTTTACTGATGACAGAAACCAAGTCTTGTAGCTAAACCCTGAGAGAGCTCTCTGTTAACACACGGAGTAATAATGGACCTAACAAAGTTCATCTGAATGCTCGGGTCATTTTGATTCTTCTGACACGGACACAATCTCTGCATGGATCAAAAGCAGAGGCCTGTCAGAACAAAACACTTTCAGAAGGAGTGTCGCAACAAAACTATTAGGTTTGCATGAGGAAAACATGAATTGAAGTGAATGGAGGGAAGAGGTAAGCAGACAGGCAAAGTGCCAGAGGAAACAGCAGATGAAGAGCTAAAAAGAAAGGCATGCATTAATCACCAGAGCACTGCAAGAACAGCTTCACTGAAAGAGAAAAGATAAGCTCCTGTGATAAATATAACATTGGATAAAAATTCGTGAAAGAGAATAAAGAATTATATGTTATATTTGTAATACTGTAAAGATGCAAAATGTGAAATAATCCAGAGATACCTTCCCCGGGCAGTAACGACCAGCAGCAATGCTTATCAACACAAAATAAAAAGCAGGACACAAGCAATCAAACCAGACAATGAGAGTGGCTCCGTCGAGATATCCATCTCCTCCGCACCCAAACTGGCCACTCCATTCCAGGAAATGCAATCGGAGCACACTCAGAGCCTCTCACATGTGAAAGGACTCTGCTCCACCGACCATTGACTCAGCTCAACGGATCCGGGAAGTCTATTCAAACTCTTTTGTTAGACGGTGCTTACTCCGGATTTTGCCCCAGGATACGAAAACCCCTATAAGAACCCCGGACTGCAGTGCCTACTTTGTGGATTTGGGTAAATCTGTACCTCTGGGTATGGACGTCTCCCTGTCCACCCAGCGCTGCGCTGATTTATTTTATTGTGGTTTTTTCTCTCGTTGTTTGTGATTGAAATTGTTTTATAATAAATCACTTTTTATATTAACCCTATTTTGCCATTGCATTTATAACAGCTCCCAAGACAGTGAACAACACATCTGGAAACATAAGATAATTGTGATAATGACAACATTCGAAATGTGAAATTCAATAACTTTGCACAAGACTTGAAAGAATGTAGAAAAGGTGAAATGAAATAGAATGATGTGAAAGATCCATGCTAGCACCCACTGCTAGACTAGCAAAAAACCCATGGGTCTGAACCCCATTCACAACTGCCAGCACAGTAGAGCCCCAGAGATGCAACAGGGCTCCGCCTTGGAACTGGGTCACATGTCCAATTCACACCTGAGCCATGCTGTTTTAACACACTCATTAACACCAGGATACAGGCCTGCCTTAGTCAATGGCCCACTACAGAGAAAGGGCTCTGCTATTAAACTGAGTGAAGCTATGCATACTAAGAACAAAGTCCAAACTCACCTTGGTGAATTTTTAATAAATTCATAAGCTTGGATGTAATTCAGTGAATACACATTACACCAAGGTGAGTGATGAGACTGACAGGTCTGAAGGGCAGAATGCCATCCAGAGGGACCTGGACAAACCCAGGAAGTAGGCCCTTGGGAATCTTACCAAGCTCTACAAGGCCAAGTACAAAATGCTGCTCCTTGGTCAGGTCACTCCCACCTTCAGAATGGACTGAGAGTAGCGCAGAGGAGAAAAGACTCCTCTTGGGGCTGTTGATGGACAGGAGGCTGGACATGACCTAGCAATATGTGCTGGCAGCTCAGTTGTGTCCTGGGCTGCATCCAAAGCAGCAGAGAAGGAACAGGATTCTACCCCTTTGCCCCACTCTGGTGAGACCCCACCCAGTGCAGAGCTGCCTCCAGCTCTGAAGTCCCAGCACAGCAAAGATGGGAACCTGCCCCAGGGAGTCCAGAGGAGTCCATGAAGATGCTCAGAGGGTTGTAGCAACTCTCCTATGAAGACAGGCTGAGAGAGTTAGGATTGCTCAGCCTGAAGAAGAGCAGGCTCCAGGGAGATGTTATTGTGATCTTTCTATAAGAAAGATGGGGACAAACATTTTAGCAGGGCTGTTGACAAGAAAACAGATAGCGGTTTTAAAGTGAAGGAGGGTCAATTTACATTAGATATTAGAAAGAAGCTCTTTTGCAATGACGGTGGTAAAACACTAGCCCAGATTGCTCAGAGAGGTGGATGCCCCATCCCTGGACTAACACTCAAGATGACAGGGCTCTGAATATCCTGATCTACTGTAACATACCTGTGCCTATGGCAGGGGAGTTGAACTAGAGGGCCTTTGGAAAATCCCTTCCAACTCAAACCATTTGATGATTCCACAAAGATAACAAGCAGCTTGAAAAATAAATTCAAAAAAGTAGAATTACAGAACAAGGTGCTGAGGCCACAAACCAAAGGACTCAGAGGATCATCAGGAGGGCCAGTATGCAGGAGAAAGGGGCAGTGTGTGTAACTGTTTTACTCGATTGATGAAAGGGAATTACTTGAATAAAAGCAGATAACTTGCACTGCTCACATAATTTCTATCAGAGTAGCAGCTGGTGTGTGTTGACTAAACGCTTAAGACACAGATTAGAAAATAACCTCTTGACACTGCATAGAAGGTGTATTTTCTATATCATATATAAGCTGCAAAAGGACAAGAGCAAACAACCCATTATCTGAGTAATTAAAAAAAAAAATCATTCTGAAATGATTATTCCTTTTCAACTTCTCTGAATTCCTTCCAGAGTTACTAGTCAAAGAATGTTTTTAATTAGGGTGATAGAGTTTGATAATATCCAGCACCTTATATTGTTTCCCATTATATTTTAACTTACCTCACCTCACTAATTTTGTCCTCAATTTGTGTGTTCCCTTCTCCATTGCATTTTCCACACCAATTTTTGCTTTGGTTGATGTTGTCATTGATTTTGCTCCTAAGTCATGAAATCTAATGATTATCCATAAACCAAAATATTTTAGAATAACTTTAAAACAGGGCTTTCAAGGACTCTTAAGTAAGAAATGACAAAGTACATACATGCAGCCTAAAATATAAGACAGATAATAGTTTACAATATTTACTTGAAAACTGTTCTTTTAAAGATAATACTCCTCAGTTGATAATTTCCTGGATTTTTCTAGTTTTTAGAATGCATATCTTCCTTTCACAAAGCTTTTCAATGAAAGCATTGTGAGTGGAACTTCAACAACAATCAAAACAGAAACACAGATTATGTGGCCAGCAGACAGTGGGAACAAAGGCATTAAGACAATCATGAAATACAATTCTACAAACCCATTTTGTACAACCTAATCATTGACAAAAGATGCTGAACACATGGTCCTTGGAGACCAAAAGAATGGAAATGTTTGCATTTCCTTCTGGACGGTAGCAGATCTCTTCCCGTGCTTCACTGGATGCAACACAGGAAGGTTTTTTTCTTCTGTTTTTGAAGGCATAATAGTGCCAACAGAAATCCTTTTGTAGGAGCACTTTTTTTGATAAGCCCCATGCTTAAAGAAAAATGGTGCATGCATAGAAGAATGTGTGTTAAACACCACTTTCATAAGTTACATTTTCTTTTAAGACACTGCAGAACATGGGCTGACGAGAAGAGGCCGCCTGATTTAAAACCACTGGAGTGAAACATGATTGTTACTATTTACCCATGTACAAACACCAAATGACTTCACTCTCTCATTCATATTTACCAAGGTGGTATCTGTAACAAAACCTGGTGTATCTGGTGTCCTCCAGCTATTATGACAATCACAAAGGTGAAATGGAAGAAGTTTAGGGGGGAACAGGTGGGAATATCAGTCCACTTACTATTATGGTTCTGCAGTAGAACAACAGATGGATAAATCTGGATAAGTAAGTCCCTTACACAGACAATCTTACGAAAGTATCCTTTATTCACATACAGACCAATCCATGGTGTGAAGGGAAAACTATTTAAAATCAGTACAACTTTCAGGGAGCAGATGCCTTTGTTTCACCTTCAATTTGGATAAGCTTAATATAATTTAAAAAGTGCTATGCTCTAAACCCAAAGAAAGGAATGCATTCAGAAATAAACAACAGTGTCACTATCAGAGCCTTCACTGGCTTATACCACAGAGACTTCTCAGGCTGAAGACACTGATCTCTGATCCTTGAGACAATATGCTGAATGCTGCTGTTCAGTTAGTTGCCTCGTACACCAGCAGTAAAAAAAAAAAAAAAAAAAAAAAAAAAAAAAAAAAAAAAAGTGACAGCAGCAAACTAGATGTCAATATTAAAATCACAGCAGCTACATTTTCTTTGCTAGTTATTTCTGGGGGGGGACTTTTTAGGGGACTTTTTAGGTGAAAGCACAGAATATGTGTAAGCGTATGCTTACACTGAGACTTTGAAATGTCCTCCCAAGGGCCATGAAGACCTAAAATTAGATAATGTGAAATAGCAGAGAACATGTTGCAATTACATAGAGCCATTGAAGCTCAGAAGAATTTAACTCTGCAAAGACATTCTTTTCAAAACCAGAACTTTTCAAGAAAAAGCTGTTTGGAATTTCAAAACCTTTTTCACTGTCCTGAGGTGATGGAGTGCATGTTTTGTGTGTGCTCATCAGAGAAAGAAAGAGACAAAAGAACTCAGATGTAAAAAGAACTCAAACTTCTGGAAGCTATTGTTTCTGAAAGAGGCAATTTTATTTTCAGCATGAAGATTTAAATTTGCTATGGCTAAAAGCTTTCATAATAAGCAAAAAACCCCTAAAACAACACAACCAAAAACTTTGGGTGATTGACCAAACTCTAACTTTAAAACTATAAAATTAAACAGATAAGAATAGTTTATGTCTTCTCCCTTTTCTCTCAGTTTCCTCTTGAGAGTTTAAGCTTCTTACCCGTTGATCAGCAGTGTTTTCTTTCAATGTCAAATAGCAATTTTTGCACATTTCCCCTTATCTCTTTCAGTTTAAATATTTAGCACTTAACAGGTTCTCAGAAACAAGCACAGGCTCAGTAAGCCTTTATATGTCCACTCTGTCTATATTTAGCATTAATATTTTATGGTCCCTTAGCAGTTCCATTCTAGGAAGCAGGGGGAGGGCTACAAAAAAAAAAAACAAAACCCAAAACAAATACACCCCAGAATAAGCTGTTCCGCAAGGGTAGTCTTTACCAGTTGAGAGGTTCTTCTGTCTGGTATTGGTAAACCTCTTGCCCTGCCTCAAAAGTCAGTGAAAAAGACTCCTTCTTTCAGCTTTTGTAGATCATGGCAAACACAGAAAACAGCTCACCCTTCCCTAGGTATAGTGTATTCCCCCTTGCTATTCTGTGACAAGTGCAATTGAGGTTTTATACCTCTGGGACCAGGTTTCAATTCTCCGCTTGTTCTATTCCTGTTACAGTTCTCCTTGGAGAATTTGATTTGCTACTGCAAATGAAATGCTTTATCAAAAATAAACAAAGCCAAAACAAAAACTCCAAATATGCCATAAATTCTAGTCTTTCTAAGTACTTTTTACATTTATATAAAGATCTTGTATTTATTCCTAGGAACTTTATTCCTGTATCACTTGAAAACAGATTTCCTTCCTTTGTTCTAGCTTCTCCTCCCTTTCTGCTCTGTTCTCCTCTTTCCATCCCTCTATCTTTCATCTTTCCTTATTTGATTCAGATTGAACAAGCAAGGTACCAGTCTTCCCAACATCAAGGCAGCCCCTAGATTTTGAATGCAAACAAAGAAACAACAAAAGCCCAGAGCCCTTTGCCTACCCACTCTCTTTGACAGAGGTATGACCTCAGGTGACTGCCACCCCTGCCTTGAAGACATGGTTATTGATGAGCCATACCCAAAATCACTCCTCCAGAGATGGGGGACAATAAGGCAAATTCCCTCATTTTTCACACCCTCAATAAGCAGATACAGGTTTGTGGATCAATGAGGCAAATATGTCTGTTAAGCTCCCATTTCAGATAAAACTCTCCAACACTGGAAACCATGTACCCTTTCAAGCAGTTGCTGCCTGTTTCTGATGATGAAATGGCAGGAAATGCAGCCATGTATTTGATTGTACATCTATCCTAGAATTCTGGTTTTGCTTAGGATTCAAAACTGAACAATATATTAGGCTGAATTCTACGCACAAATTCTACTCTGAGATACAGTAACAGCAAAGCTTCACATGCTTTTCCCACTTAAGGGTTTGCAGCAAGATAAAAGGAATCAAAATGCATTCCTCATAAGAATAGCTATTTTGTTAAACATATCCCTTTTTTGGCACTATGCAGGTTTCTAATGCATGAAGTCATGAATCTGTCACCTTGAGGGCACATTCAAAGTGGTGGAACAAATTATTCCACTTCCCAAGGAACCCATATTTTCATTACTCTGTAGCTGGTAACAACTATTTTAACACCTACTATGATCCATTTTATTAGCAAGAGGGAACTGAGCTCCTTTTAAAGAATTAATCCTGTGGGTTTTGTGCATACATTGAAACCAAGCCCCTGCCACAGAAGAATAAACAAAATATGGATTCCTGTAAGCAAATACACCCTCAAGCAAATATCTATTTAAAGCAAATATCTTGCATATGATTTATGTTTTCTGAAGCCACTCTGTAAACCCCAGGGGTTCATTTAGCCAAGGTAGCATGAACAAAATGCTAGGTCATGTGGTGTGAACATGAGGGCACTGAGGCAATGTCAGGAGAACCTGCAGGAGCTTTAGCTCTGATCCTCAGTACAAAATACAGCCTCCTCCAAGATAAGAACCCTCAACACTGGACCTTAGGCCAGATCAGACTTGTAATCAAAGGATAATCTTTAAAGTAGAACTCTAAAGCCTTTTTTAAAGAGAAAACTGCAAAATGACCAGGAAGTGAAACTAGAAACTACCTTTCTAACCTATGTATCAGATTTTCTTTATCATTATCACTAAGTGTTCAAAAGAGAAGTATTTACATGCAAAAAAGGTGAATTCTTTACACTCAGTGAACTTGCAGCTTACCTGATTTGGTCTCAGAGAGGCATAGTATCTTTGTTTGATGAACTGCTGAAGATGAAGACTGTTTCAGCAGGAATAAAGTGTTAAGACTATTTAAAGTGGTAAAGCAATTTCAGTTAACTTGTAAAAGTTACTCCATGTTAGTAATATTTGCTCCATCTCAGGAATTACAGAAAGGGCAAAAAAAACCAATTAGGAAGAAAGGAACTACACCATTAAAATATGTTTCACAGCAGATTTCAGAAAAACAGTATGTCTCACATGTAACATTAGATACTCCCAAGAAATGGGAATGAGATAAAAGAAACTGTTGATAAACTCACAAGGCTTCAGTTTTGCTTTTAAGAACTGCTGCATACACACAAGCTTGTATATAAGTATTTGGATAACTTTGATACATGTTACTTCTGCTTTCTTTTCTTCCATGTCCCTCTGCACAACTTCTGAATCGAAGTCCTTCAAGCAACACAAGTCCCAGTTACAAAAAGTCAGGGTGCTTTTCTTTAAGTGTTTGCTATCACAATCAAGAATTAAAGGACGGTAATCGAAGATTCTGTTGGAGTGCCATTTTCAAAGTATATTCATTTGCCAATCACCAGCAATGGTGATTATGGGTTTTTTTCCTACTGCTTTCTTTTCATTACCACATAATAATTTTTCAAACTCCAGTCTGTCAATAGCAATGATTTCTACACCTGACATACTCATGCAGTGCAAACATTATTTGCCTGAAGAAGGTAGAAAGCCTGTGAACTCCTATGAAATGTAGACACTGCATTCCAAAGGTCTCCTCACACTCTGTGTACACAGAGGCAAAGTCTAACAATCCTGCCCTCGATTTATAGTATCACCTTTTTCATCCATCACATTGTTCACTGAAGACAAAAGCACTCTTTAGTCTTTGTGAACTCCCAATGTAGCCTCTGTCCTGGAGATGGAATTCAGATCTGCATTTCACATTTGTCTAATGAATGAGTTGGCACCTGCAGTTATTACTGTGTATACACCAATGCACTAAAGGAACAGGAGGTGATGCTTTATAAGCAACTACAGTAGAACTAAAAAATAGCCCCATCAAGCCAACAAAACACCACCAAAATGAAAAAAAACAAAAACAACTCAATTAAAATCTAACCCTAGACCTTTTCAAGTCAGCATATAGACTTCATTTTTCAAAAGTATCCAATTTATTAGGGAAATGAGAAAACCAGCCCATAAAATCTTGTTTCTAAAATGGAAAAAAAATCCCCAAAGCAGAAGTAACCTACAGATCCAGGAAAGTCAACCCAAAAAATTGCTCTGTCTTACCATATGATTAGAAACTTGGTAAATACCAACATGAAGAATAAGCCACTTCATAATTATGAAAATTAAAATGAAATAAAATTATAATTAAAAAAAAATAAAAAAGGAAAAAAGAAAAAAAAAGTACTTGAGTAGATGAAGTGTTTCAAGGAAACATGTCTCTCCAATATTTACAGACTTATAGACTTGAAAAACATGAAATTACATAAGTACTAAATGCAATTCTTAATTTTTGAACAACAGTGTCCATTAAGAGATATGCAGCATGGGAAATAGAAAGAACGTCTCCCACATCCCAACCCAGTGTCCACAACTATGATACCATGAAAATTAGACTTTAAAAGAAGCCTGTTTCTAAATGCATTCACCTTTTCTGTGATTTGCTGACACAGTTGAAAGTGCAGTTCAGAATCCATCAAATTAAGGTGTGGATATTTTAGACTGGGAGCTTTAAAATGCTTTCTGACTTGCAGGCATAGCACTTTGTTAAATTTCCACAATCTGCAAAGTTCTTATTGGAAAAAGATGCAAAATAAGTGGGAGAGGGGGAACAAACCTACTTAATGCTCTGGTGTAGAAAGGTTTGAGGAAAAGTACAAAGCTGTGATATGGCCATCTAGATGGAATGTATCTAGTTGTGTTACAGAAATATAAAGGTTGGTAAGTTTTCCAAACAAAGAAAAATGCATGACAGAACTTTAGAATAGGCTTTTGTGAAATTTTCACCTCTGATTTGGAGGCCTTACTTTTTTTCTTCTGGTGTGGTGAAAAAAAAAAAAAAAAAAGGTTTACATATTGGGCAATTTTTATCAAACTATCTTGAAAAATTTGTTTCTCACTTGTCAACATTTTCTTTGTTTCTACCTTTATTGTCCATTTTTTCCTTAAATCACAGCTCTCTAATGAGATGAAAAGATAACAAAGTTAAAAATACAATACAGTGAGTGGAGGAAAAAAACCCCACCACTAAAAATCAAAACAGACAGAATGTCCTTCCAAGTTTGTGCTTATTTCAAGAGAAATTAGAAAGATTTCAAGCACATTGAGATTTTTGGTACATTTTGCTGTAAAAATGAATACCATCCCATCCCATGCCTTCTTATCACCTACCTTTTTCTGCTAGTTTTAACTAAGCAGATGTTAGTAAATAATAAATATTTTATATCTATTGCATTAGAAAAAATTTTTAGAAAGATTTTTCACCTCAACAATTCACTTATGATCACCTCAACAATTCACTTATGATCCTAACAACTTATGTGGTTGTTAGGCAAACAGTTGACAACCAAAATGACAATTCCTTTAAATAACTGCCTTCATTTATAGCCACACAGTGCTCACTGCCTTCCCCTCCTAATTAGGACACAGAAGGCATAATGAACAAGTTTATATTGGTCATGTACAAGAATTAAAGAGTGGAAAAGGCAAAAATAAATACTCTGACTTTTGGCAGCTATGTTTGGAGTCAGCTCACCATTTTCAGAATCACTGGACACAGTAATTAGATGCAGTGGAGCCCATCATTAATATTGTCTGTAAAATTCAGAGCAGCTGCATAATTACATTCATATACCTGGTAACCACTTCTGAATACACCAACTTGCTGCCCCTTCTAAAGGCACTTCATTTTGAAAAATCATGTCATTATTTCCAAGTGAAATTTCTGAAAAACAAATCTATTCTTTTCTATTAGAATTGAAAAAAAAATTTAAAAAAGCTTTTATTACATCTGAAACAGATGCTTGTATTTTGAAAGGGTGTCATTGATTGTACAGATCACTCATTACAGAACAGGCATCTCCTGAGCCTACTGAAATCAGTTGACAAAATTGCTATCAAAACAGGACTATATTCAGTACAACAATGCTCTTTCTCTTGTAGAAAATATCTGCTAGCTGATGAAAATATGCTTGGCCAGGGTATCACCTTCATCCAGTGAAGTTCCAGAGAAAGTTCTTCCAGACAGAATTGTGGAGCTTCCCACAAATCATTCTTGCCAACAATGCAAGAAACACAGAAGTAAGCATGGAGATGCTGTAATTAACAGTTTTAGAACACAAAATATGGGGTCCCTTACAAAAAAGGGTACACTAAGCAGATTTTTCTACTAATTCTGTGATTGATTGCAGGATTTTAACGTCTTTGGAGAGATTAGGAAGATGGACATTTTCAAATTTTTAAGCTGAATTGAGAATGTAAGGGCCTGAAAATATTACATGAGTTACTATTTTTATTCCAAACAGACATTAGATCCAACTAAGATCCCTCCGTCTAAAATATCTGTGTATATTTCCTCTACCTATATTCACTTCTGAATTATTCAAGAAAGCTTTTTCACGCACTTGCATACAGTGTATCATCAAATTGTTCCATACTGTGATTTCCCATTCTTTCTATACTAGAAAACTGCCTTACCTAAAATCAGGATTCCCCTTCCTTCTCCACAGCGTAACAGAGGAAAAATGGCTACGATTCTCTAATATTCTTACATTAGGTCTAGAAACAGAACTGCCAAAAGTATATACTGTATCCTGGTAAAACTTGTATTTTCATTCTGCATTGGAAATTGCATGACTTTTCAATATGTAACTTTTATAAAATAGCCCATTTTCAGGTCCAGAAGTTCAGATCCATGTTTTACTAACAGAAAATTTTTTTTCCCTTGATCCACAGACAGAAATGGCCAACTATAAAACATATAATGATAAAAGGTTAACTGGCACCGAGGTAGATTTTTTTTTTTAATTTAATGGAACAGGGTTCTCAGCAGCTCCATAGGAAAGCACTGTTGTTTCCACAAGCAGGGAGACAGCGTTCTCTCCTTCTGAGAGATGTCTTCTCCACACGAGAGAAAAGTCAATGGAATTTTCTACATGCTACAGTATTCAGATTGGCATGTTCTGCTGCACTACAATGAGGTGGCCAGCTATTTAGAAAATAAGCTCCATATCAGACAAAGGAAAATGAATAACCCACCAACTCTATGTGTCTGATACTTCATGAAGAAGCTTGTGAACATATTTATTTATCACTCCCTCTTGTTACTGTACTCTGTTGTCTGACCATTCAGCATTGCATGGTAACTGGCACATTTTCTGCAACACATTAAAATAAAAAAACAACCCAGCTGGAGAACAACATAACAAAGTATCTCTTAGGCTTACACCTGTTTATGCTGTTCATCCAGCAACAGCAGCCTCTGGGAGTTCCTGCTGACTCCAATCCTCACTGTGAGGGTTGACTGCTGCTAAGAAAGAAAATACATCACGAGATTTTCACCTCTAATGGTAGATGTGAGTCCTTCCAAAATCACTGCTATGCACTACTTCTAAAAGGCCTGCCCTTCTCATGAATTTGAGATACCTAACTGGAACCCAGGACAGACAGCAGCTGTTCCTACTCTGTGCCCTCTGCTGTCTTCCAGCAAGCCACTTCACCTCTGTGCTTCTGGCATTTTATTTTTCATAATTCAGCATTTGTAATTCCAAAGAGAGGCGTCCAAAGAATTCTGTGAGCTAGCTACTACATGGTTGTCCTCAGATGAAAAGGGAAAGATGACAGCCAGGCTTACAGCTTCTCACATAAAGCTGAGTGAGATGCAAGCAAGGAGTTGTGTGGGTTTTTGGCAAACTAAAACCTATGAAATTCATTTTCTTCACTACTGATCTCTTAGAGAATGGCAAAATGATTCTATTCCCAAGCTATGCTAGTAGAAAATTTCAGGGTAGTCAACAACATCACTGCAGCATAACATTTCTTGAAACCCACTACTAGGGTTACACTGCTGAAAAAAACCATAGCAGAAAAATCAAATCCTTTGCAGCCCCACTTACTCCTATTGTCTGACACATTGGATACAAGTGCCAAAGCTAAAAGGGTAAGTTGTGACAGCATGATGAGAAACTCTCACTCAAACTGGAAAAAATTTAGACTGTATTGAAAAAAACCATGGAGATAAAGCTTAAATTCCCTATTGCACAAATCTCTAAATAGCAGTCAGATTTTTAGGGTTTTTTTATGGATGATAACTATGAAGCAGTCAGCACAATGCCTGTGGAATAGCAAGCCGCATAACTTTCTCAGTCTCACCTGAGAAAGTGGCCTGGGAAATGATAAGGAGGAATTAAAACAATCCTCAGAGATAGAAGACAGCCTTGCAGGTGCTGTTTGTCAGTTTCTTGTTTTCTTGCAAGAGAGGGTCGAAAGGTGGTGTACCCCACTGACCAGTGATGGTGATGTGTTAGTTTACTAACCAGTAAGAGTTTTACTTTTCTGTACTTTCACGTATCGGTCTATAAAAAAGATCTGAGGTAATAAACCAAGAGAAATTCTCCTGTTCGACTCCAAGAGTCTGTGTTGTTCTTCTCGCCGTTCCCAATAGAGCGACATCTGGTGACCCCTGACGTTCGGTGCAGCCGACTGACGACGTGCCACCTGCCTCGTCCACAGAGGGGTAAGCGAGTATCTCCTGTGCTCTCCTGGAGGGAGCTGGTCTTTCAGACTAGGGGATAGTGGGGCCCTGCCAGTGAGCGGGCCTGGAACAGCTTATCTTGACAAAGCTAGAGCTTAAAGTCCCGGGTTAAGCCACTGCGTCTGCGTAATTGCATTCGTGGGCCGCCAAGATAGACGGTTCTCACAACGGGGAACCGAAATTCAACTGATGATCAACTTGTCTTCTCTGCGTGGCAGAACGCCTTACCACGCATGGGACTTGATATTTCCGAAGATGCTATGTGCGCTTTGTTCCAGTGGGAGAAAGCGCAGGGTTTTAGTGTGACTGTCAATAATGCCTTTGATCTTGAAGTTTGGTTGTCGGTGGGAGACCGCCTATGGCCTGAGTTAGCTGAAGGAGATACCAGCGTGTGCAGCCTGGCAGCCACCTGGGGCGTGCTCTTTAAAGCGCTGGAGCAGTGCCAGTCTGGGGACAGTGATGCCGGGATGGAGGATTCGGATGCCGGGGGTGCCTCTTTTGTACGCCATGAGAGACTGGGGGATGGGACCGAGGATGAGCGGCATAGCGCTCCCTCGGCTCTGCCCGGACCCTCGGAGGACTTTAGCCGCAGGCAGAAACAGTCTGTACCCCAGAAATCTCCCTCTCCCCGAGAGTTCAAGTATCCGTCACCCGCAGAGTTGGGCACGCAAGCTTCGTCAACAGAGAGGCGGCAGGGGAACGGGGACCACCCACCTCCGCCTGCGCCCTCCGCGGTGCCTTCACCGGCATCGCGAACGCCGCCACAAGCGGGCACAGGAGGGCCTTCGCTGCCGATGGTGTCCTTCGGCCCCCTCGCATCCTCTGCGTCCCGCTATCCTGCGCCGCAAGGGACAGCACAGCAGTCCCCACAGCAAGCTGCCGGCACGGCGAGATGGGCTTTTGCACCGCGCCCCTCCCCCCCACCCCCCCCGCCGCGTCCATCCGTGGGGCCCGCGCATGCGCCAGCCTTGCCAGGGCACCCATCGCTGCAGCCCTCATCAGGGGTGTTCCCTCCAGCCTCCACACCGCCTCTGCAATGCCCACTGATGGCAGCGGGACCGCCCATACGTCAAAGGCAGGCGTGGTCCCTTCCCTCCGTGCCCAGCCCAGCGCGGGGGGGCAGACGGGTCCACAAGCGGAGCCGCTGCCCATGCCAGCTACTACAACACCGTTGCCATGGCAATCACTGCTGAAACACAGCAACAGCAGCTGAGCGAGGGTTTCAGCAAGTAGCAGCAACTGCAACTTTACAACAGTCAGCTTTACTCAAAATCTGCAAACTTCAACCCGCTCAACAACACAACTGCAGAACCCGACGAACAAAAACAGCCTGACGAAGCGACCATGTCTACACCGCAGGTAGCTTCAGTGGTTACTTCACTGATTACAGAGAGTCAAAAAGCTTTTGACTCCAGCCATGTGAACTCTACAAGTCCTTCAGAAGCAATTTTTATGACAATAGAAATAATAATACAAATAATATTTGAGGTGAAAATTCATTGGTCAAAAAAAAAAAAAAAAAGGAGGATTTTACTTAGGCAATGAAAAATTAAAAGCATTGTAAATTGCATTGTTAGCTAATCT
Source organism: Pseudopodoces humilis (assembly GCF_049639895.1). Classification (NCBI taxonomy): domain Eukaryota; kingdom Metazoa; phylum Chordata; class Aves; order Passeriformes; family Paridae; genus Pseudopodoces; species Pseudopodoces humilis. The sequence continues at coordinate 10,498,116 of NC_142203.1, forward strand.
GTAAATTGTTTATAGATAAATAGAATTAAGTAAAGTTTCACTGGGTTTAGATCTGAGTGTTCTTAAGTTGAGTTTTGTCACTTAAGTATTCTTTTAAGGTTAAGTTCCTGATGTCAAAATTAATCTCTACCAAGTTTGAAATATAGGTAGTGCATATTTGGTATCTGCTGGGTTTGTTTTATGAATAAAATGAAAAATGGTGATAGTCATTCATCCCAAGAAATTTGGGGAATTTTTGCTTTGTTTTAGTGTTCTCAGTGCATGAATGTTTTGAAAGTAGTAGAAGCTTGGACAATGAATTATCAAATCTAAATTTTAACTGACTAACATCAATGAAGTTTAATTAGTTTGTGAATTTGAAAAAGAAAGTATGCTTGTGTTTTATTATCAACAGGTCTAAACAATCACATTAAACTCTGTCGCCTTCAAGGAGTGATTAAAAAAGACATCTGGTAATGCTGAGGAACATCTTCAGCTGATGGACTTTTCCCTGAGTTTCATTTATTTGGACTCTAAGCCAAAAATTATTAATTTTCAAAAAACTTTCTCAGTCTCGCCTGAGAAAGTGGCCTGGGAAATCATAAGGAGGAATTAAAACAATCCTCAGAGATAGAAGACAGCCTTGCAGGTGCTGTTTGTCAGTTTCTTGTTTTCTTGCAAGAGAAGGTCGAAAGGTGGTGTGCCCCACTGACCAGTGATGGTGATGTGTTAGTTTACTAACCAGTAAGAGTTTTACTTTTCTGTACTTTCATGTATCGGTCTATAAAAAAGATCTGAGGTAATAAACCAAGAGAAATTCTCCTATTTGACTCCAAGAGAGTCTGTGTCGTTCTTCTCGCCGTACCCAATAGAGTGACAGTTTTTTTGGTAGGGTTTTTTTGTGGTCTTTTTGTGTTTTGTTTTTTTGTTTTTTAAATACCTTGACTCCATTCCAAAATGCCAGAAAAACTCTGTCAAGTTCAGTTTCTGGAGAATAAAAATCCACACACACCTTCAAAAATACAACCAACTTAAAAGAAAACCCCACCCTACACAGACAATCTCTCTGGTCCAAGGTAAGTCTGCCTCTCTACTCAGGTCAAGAATTTCTTGAGTGCATGGAACATCACCAGTTTCTGTACGTTTTTCATCAGTTACATGACCAGAACCCTTCTCCCTTTAGTAGTCCAAACTACTAAGCAAAAAGCAAGTGATTGTCCATGACAGGTTACAATGGCCCCAAGGACTGAAACACTAATTTCACTGTATTCCTAAACTCCTGTAAACACTCAGGTCTAAGCAGCTAATGGCCAGATGGGAAATTTTATAGAAACTATTTATTGAGAAAGGTACTGCCAAAAGTGACACAGCATCATAATATTACATCATTTGCTTAAATAATTTGGGTTTAACTTTCTCACAAATGCCTTTCCATGTATTTCATCAAAACTCAGTTCCTTCATGCTCCATGAAAGTTATATCTCTGTATTCTCCATCAAATAAAGGAAAACAAGTATTTGCAAAACATCCAACGGAGATGGACACTGTGTACTAACAGCAACAGTTACTTTGCAATCAAAAAAAAAAGAATTCAGATTAACTGTAACCTATAATTGCACTAGAGAAGCTAGAGAATGCAGCTTCTCACAAAATGCATACACATCATGTTCCATGCAGGTTTGTTTTCAAAAGCCAGCAACTTTCTGCTGTAAGAGAAGCTATGCTGTAATTGGTAAAGAATGTAAAGCCCTATCCCAGTAAGACCAAAACCAAATCATGTTGCCCTTAAGCTATTGTACTGACAGACTGAAACTGTTGATTTCTAATCAGTATATTCCAGCCTGTCCTGTTCCAGATCAAGGCACTACTAATCCATCTGTTAGTTCACTGGTGTGAAATTCAAGGTGTTTTTCTGTCTATACAGTCTCATTAGTAAGAACTCCCAATTTTTTTTTTTCTCATTAAGGAATTTCAAAGGCAGTTCACAATACGCTTATCATATGCAAATGTTTTTGTACAATTTAATACCACAAACTGTAGTATTATATTCAAATAACACATCAACTTTCATTTGGCCTGTGGCAAAATAAAATTGAAGTATGAGTTTTGATGCATAAACAGGATAAATAGATAGGATTTTGTTTCATCATATTGAATAATTACATCCTGGCACCGTGCCCATATCATATTCATTAGGAAGAGACTGCAGTGTACAGCATGCTAACTTTCTCAGACAATGGCTAGATGACTGACAAATCAGAAATCTTACAGATATGCTTACTATTTCTGCCTTGTAGTTTCCTGAAAATTTGTTGAACTGCAATTCTTCATTGTATTACCTGCATTAACCAGGACAGTAAACAGAAAAGCTGCTAGTTACACTTGCATTGTGCAAATGTTCACATGGCACTGTCTGCACTCCTTACACCTCCCAGCTTGCAGAGGGTTCCCCTCCAGGTCTGCTCCTCAGCCTGGTGTAAGGACTGAAGAAGGTTGTCATCATTGTTTGCACCATAGGGAAACACAGATTTGTTCCCTTCCTTCTGCTGCTGTGAGGCTGAGCCATCTGTGCAGCTTAAAAAGAATTTACACTTACCAGATATTTATCTTCTGCTATGTTTTTGCTTTGGAAATATGCTTCACTTCTGGCATTGTCTAAACTACTTTATTCTGGTCTAAAAGAAGCATTCTCAATAATCAACATTCTAACCTTATTAATTAAAAAAAAAAAAAAAAAAAAGAAGTTAAAAAGCACCAGGCACCTAATCCATGCATTATAAAAGGGAAGGATTCAGCTCCTGTCCACAAGAACCACATCCTCAGTCCTGCAGCAGATACCACTGCTGGCAGAATTTGCTTGCCCGGCAAAGTCCACAGAGAATATGAAGTCAAATTTGTCATTTTCAAAATGCAAATTTTTATTGCTTTCTCACAAGAGTTTTTCTGCTGTACTTTTCCCTCCTTCTGTGACAACGCATATCCACTCCCTCATATTCTGCCCAACTGTCAGGTGATTCCCATGGAAATACCATTCTCAATATTTAAATAAAACATAAAGAATTTATAACCTGTCCATGGATATTGCTTTAGAATATCTTTCCTACCAAACCAGTGGGATAAGACTCTCAAATGAAGGTAATGTGACTTTTATGAATTTTTTTTTCTTGTTAAAATGAAACTTGAAAGACTAAATAAACCATATACAGTTATACAAAATCCTCATTTGGGATTTTATGTGGCAGAGGTGAAGACAAATCTCACGCTTATGATTAATTCCTTAGCAGACCTCACAGAGGTTTCTTGTCCAAGGCCTGTCCTGAGAGGAAGCAAGCAGAGGAGTTCTACTTCCCAGTTGTTTCATTTCCAAAGGGAAGATGGAAAGCTCTACTTCAGACCAGTATGACCATTAACCCAGCCTCCTTCTTGATTACAAGGAATTTCTCCATCAGAGAGGTCCACAAAGCATTTTCCTTACTTTCTACTTTTTTACTAATAGCTTAACTATAGCAACATATGCATTTCTGAAAATTATATGGCCAGCTTGGGGACAAAAGGAAGTCTCAAACTCAATACAGACACAAACAAAGAATATCAGAATTGTTAATTTATATTACAGAAATTCCAAACACAAGAGCATCAGGCTACTGTCAGCTGAAAACTGCACTCTATCTTGGCTAATCTAGTTATTTGCCTGAAAAAATATTTAAACCACAAGTGCAACCTTATGCTACTTTCTCTGCATCTCTTCAATGACAGTAAGGTGATCTTTTTCATGAGAAAATCAGGAAGACACACAAAAGAGGCCTAGCTGTCTGAAGAGCTAGAAGACCTAGCTGTGGATGCTATAAGATATTCTCCTCTAATACAGATTTTTAAGTTCAGAAGATTGTCCCCCTTAGTGAACTCTTTATGTGACAAACCCAAACAAGATGAAAACACTCCTGTTTTAAGACAAAGCAAAAAGTCAAGATTCAACCTGTCTAAAACACAGAAGACAAAAGGACATTTTCTTTTCCTTTGATGGAATCTGAACTCAAAACTAAACTGATGACAGTCAGGCATTGTTCTGACACTATACATGACTGACAGATCTGGTACTGGGCTTTTTACAGGCAGCTTAATATCAGGCAACTCTCTACATCTAGCCACAGCAAGATCACTTCAAAACACCTGCTAAAATCAATGAAAGCTTATAAAAATAACTGGAATTATATATGGACTCCCTATATATATACTGAAGGTTGAGGCTTTGTTTGGTTCAGTTTAGAACAATCTCTGGCACATTTGAAAGTTCACTGAAAAGAAAAAAAGAAATTATTAAAGACAACAAAGATTTTTAAAAATGTTTTCTTTGCAAGGACAGACTGATCTTATACTGTGTAATGCCTTTTTATGGAGGACTTGAAAGTAGTCTGAGAGGGGTTTTTTCTACTGAAGCCAGAATATGATGGGAGTACTTTGCTTTATACACAATTTTTATGCATATTTCTCAAAGCCAGAAATGGCTCCTTTGCACTGCAATAAAGCTAGAAAGAGAAAGGCTAATATCCTAATGAAGAATATGTTGAATATCTATTAATGATCAAAATAAAAACAGTCCTTTACCACCTTCAAAACACCTTAACATTTGTTCCTAACCTGGCCTTAGGCATTATTCCTTTCCATTAGGAAAGTTGAAACTACTGAAATATGAATACAAAAGAGATCTTTTAATGTGTTGTGTTGATTTCCAACTATAAAGCTAAAAAAAATGTTTGGCATCCTATTCTAATTTCAGCTTCACAAACAGCTGTAAAAGGCTGCCCACATGCAACTAAGCTTTCTTTTAGCAACAGAGGGGTAGGGACAGGTGCCTAACTTGGCATTTGAAGGCAAGCAAAGTCTGGAGATAAAGACCGAGCCACTTAAAGCATTCTTCACTACATATTTTAGAAGGCATTACCCCAGTCCCCAGCAGGGCATCAGTTTTGAAAGTTCAAATTGCTTTACTGTTTGCTTAGCAGGGTAATGAGATGAAAAGGATCAGAGACCTGAGCTGTGATGGGGACCAGAGTCATTATTTTTCAGTAGCTTAAGGAGACAGCAATGTCCTACTGCTTTATATCATCACAATAGTTGTGCCCTTTTTTGTCTTTCAGTAACATTTCCATGATCACTGTGTTTGAAGGGGCTTTGCTCAGTGATATTTAGCAGCACCATTAGAACTCTGACTGAAATAATATGTCATTGTTGTCAGCTGTCAAGCAACTACTTTTTCTGGAAACTTACATTTTTGATGGAGGCTGTTAACAGATTTGTGTGTGTGATGGTTTAGGGCAAATTTAGGAGAAAACCTCCAAATGGTGTGCCTCCAGAAAGCAAATTTAAGTGGCCCCTCCCCAAACTGGTACAGAAAAAAGATTTCCTTGGAGAAAAGTGGAAAAAACTGTTTATTTAACAGAAATTGAACAATATTAAACAGTAAAACCTCTTGCTGTTCAAAGAGATAGCAAATCCAGAAAAGTCTTTTTCATGTGCTGTAGCTCAGCTTGCTCAGGTTCTTACCAGTCCCTCCAGTGCTGGAAAGTGCCGAGGCCCAGGGCCTGGTGGGCCACAGGCGAGAGCTCCGGGGGTTTGTCTGGGTTTTCAGCCCAGAGCAGGTTTGAACATATCCAAGTAAAAGGGAAAAAAACAGTCCTGGGAACTTCTCTGCCTCAGTGAGCTAAAATTAACTAACTAACAGCAAAAGAGAGCTCTGTCCTGCTGTCTGTCCATGATGCAGACAACACAGCCCAGGAGCAGCATGCAGGGCAGTGAGGGCTCTTCCTGAACACAAACTGCAGCTTCTTCTTCCCCCCACTTGGCTCTCAGAGCCAGTCTTAGAGGTGCAGAACTTAGTATGTAACATAAATAAGGCTACTGGGGATACAAGCATCATAAAATCACCAGTGTGTATGTGTGTAAGCTGAAGTTTGGTATTTTGAAGGGTTACAAACTAGAGTATGACAGCAGACCTGTAGGGGATTGCACAGACAGGCACCTGGCAGAAAACCCCCACCTCTTGCCAGGATCACAGACTGCTGCTACTTCCACCTGCAAGCTTGGAAACACTGTAATTGACACTGCAAAAGGACACATTGCAGCACAGCCAAAGGGTGAATGCAGGACAGCCTGCATTTAGGCATGCATCACTGCCCAAGCCAGGATCTGTTCACAGGCCCCCTGCACCACCATCACAGCGCCCAGCAGCTCTCCAGCTCATGTAAGAGAAGAACAGTGGCAGACCCAGGGGAAAAAAAAATCAATTGCTCTGAGCCAGTATGTCTTTAAAAAAGGCAGGGCTTGCTTTCTGGCTAACCTTGTGTTATAGAAAAGTAAAATCTATATTTAAAGTCTCTTCTGGTTGGGAGGAGGGAAAGAAGGAGTGAAGGAAGGGAAGGAGGAAGGGAAAAAGGAAGGAAATGAGGGAGGGAGGAGGGCAGGAAGGAAGATAGATTTCACTGAGGGTGATACATCTGGTCAACATGGCCTCACCACCAAAGTAATCTGGGATCTGCTGCCTGTAATCAAGAACTGTTTGGGAGAAGGGACCCTATTTTGTCTCTATAGTCCCAGCATTCACAGACCCTTAAGCAATTTTGAAGAAGAGTTTCATATAAATCGGCACAGACAAGCCTGAGAGACTTCCCTCATGCAGCTGAGGAGAGCACCAGATCCTGCACAACAATTCTGCAGTTTTTTGCTTGGTTGAGATGTTTTCCTAGTGCTAAACAAAACGTGAAATCAGATTTTTCCAGTATTCAAACAGAGCCCCTGAGTATGAAAGAGATGTTTATTTAGAGAGTGAAAGGTGCTTCCTTGGCAGAGTTTTGTGGTGGGTTAACACCTCCCTCCCCACACACCCCTCAGAGGGGCTGGAAGTGATCTGGACATGCTGGCTTTTCTCTGCGCTTGTCCTGGCCTTTTTCTCCAGGCTGAAACATGCATCAAGAAAACTGTCCTGGACTGCCAGGAGACCTGCTCCTGGGGCTGTTTTGTGCTCTTCCCCCTCCTGCCCCTCACCCTTTTCCCCTCGATTCTCTGCTCCTTCAGCAGTTCCACCTTTCATCCTATACTTGGCAGTGTATGGCTGGGGGCTGGGCTGGTCATGACCACCTCCGGATGGCTACAGGGAATCACTATCAAGCTTGGAGCTGGTGGAAGCTGTCTGGCAGTGGGCTCAACCAGCCCTGAGCATCCCGCAGCAGAGACACAGACATTGATCAACCTAGAGCAGAGATCCTGAAACTGAGCCCAGACAGACACAGATTTATCTGGATATTACAAAGGATGTGATTGAGGGTGAGAGGGAAGGAAGAAAATCAAGCTGACTGTTGCAAGAATTATTTGGTAAGGATGTTGGTATATCTGCTAAACCACACAGCTCTGTGTGCACAGCTTAAATCCCAGCAGAACTGGGGGAATTCCCAATCTACTCATTCCCTGGCCTTGAATGCTCTGGGCACTGATTCATGGCTTTCCTCTCTACCCTGGATTGCCGGGAAAGGATAGCTGGCAGCCACCCCCGCACTTCCATGCAGCACCTGCCCCAGATCCTTCTCCCATTCTCTATGTGCTGGTCCTAGGAAATCTTGCTCTTTTCAGCTCAGCAAGGTGGGAGGAAATCACGCTACCCTTGCAAAAGGAGAAAAGAGTGACGTAGATGATTTTCCTTCCATTGGGGCTGACTGCCTAACGCATTAAATTCCAGCCATATTCATCAAAACAGACAACCACAAAGTTACGTAGTTGTAGCCAAAGAAAAGACATCGAGTGCTGAGGGTTAGGTGTCCTTTTTTTTTTTGTTTTTGTTTGTTTTGTCGTTCTGGCCTGCCCGGGGAATTTTTACCCATTATGTGCTGGGGCAACCTAACTACCGGTGCTTAGGGGTGATTGACAAAGGACAAAGAGTGGCCAGGCCCAGGGCGGGGGGAAGGGGGCAGGAAAGGAGGGTGGGGACAGGTTTTAGCTGGCTTTTCTTCGGCTTCGGGGAAGGACGTTCGTGTGCTGGGGCGCGGAGCTGCTGCGGTGGAGAGAAGGGATTTTCGCCATCACCCAGACGGAGCAGTTGCTTCTTCTCCTTCTCCCCTCTTGGCTGGTGGCCTCGCACCCCCTGCCCTGCCGGGACGTGTGGCAGCCACCGCCGCGGAGCTGCTGATACACCTCATCCACCGGCCCAGGATCTCAGCTCGTCCCTGCTGTTTCCAGCCGACTGTTCCTCAGAGCCCTGCAGGAGCACCGGGACTGACTGCCCGAGGGGTTTGTGAAAAACAAAACCTCTCCTCCATCCCATCTCAGCTGAGAGAGCTGTCCCGGGGTCCCTGGTTCTGTGTTCTTGTTAATGCAGTAGTTATTGTTTGTTTGTTTGCCTGGTTATACTAGTAAAGAACTGTTCTCCCTATCCCCAGATCTCTGCCTGAAAGCCCCTTGATTTCAAATTTATAATAATTCGGAGGGAGGGGGTCTACATTCTTTCATCCCAAGGGAGGCTCCTGCTCTCCCTAGCAGACACCTGTCTTCTAGAACCGAGACATCGAGCAACTGCACCTCTGTCGGATTTGACATAAATTATGCCAGTGTGAGCAGGCAGGAGCTAAGTAAACAGGAGCTGCCCATCTGCAGAAGCAGAACTGGCCAAAAGGCAGCTACTTTGCCTGACCGTACCCAAAGGATATCTGTGATACCTGTGCTACCCTAATGAGGACTCCACAGGAGCCTCGAAATTTTGCTTTTGGCCTCATTCATCGACATCAAGGGAATTGGGGTTTCCTGTTCAGGATTCACATTGCAACAGGCCTCACCTCCTCAACTGAAAAGTCAGGGAATGCATTAATGTTGTGGTTTTATTCACAAAAAAAGTGTGGTATTAAAGGCAAGATGCTTTGCAATAGAAGCAAATGGAGACTTAGACCATTTGAGTCCCATTGACATTTGAATCCCATGGAGTCCCAATAGTAAGAATAAATGGCAACAGTGAGTTTGGTTTGACCTGAAGAACTCTTCATTCAAACCAAATCAAATTTTTCAGCTACACGCAACAATATTCAATATAAATAAAATATCTCTCATCGTTAAATCTCAAATAAAAGGAAGTTGAAGAGAACATGATTGCACTGTCCTTCGTTTTATTAACTGCCATTTAGAAAGGTCCAGTTTCAAAAAAACCACATGGTTTTGATGCAACCATTTAAGTTCACACTGTTGAACAGTTTAAAGTAAGGATGTATTCAAGTAGTTTGTTAACATTTCATATATCAGAATCTCAATAAGCCATACTCCAAACACCACAATATTCTATGCTATTACTTAGCAGTGCATATCTTTTCTCAAATGTTCTTCTTTTGACAATACTGTGCTGGTTATTACATTTCTGATGTAGGGATTTCAGATCTCTCCCTCTCTGGTCACTGCTATGATGTCTCAATGCTTAGGTCAGTTTTCCCTTATGGAATGGTTGAGAACCAGTCTAATATGGCAGTAGCAATGGTTCTGAATTGTGACAATACTTCTCTGTATAAGATTTTCCACAGCACTAGGCTTAAACTCTTCATTTACTGGCATCTCCATAAATTGTACTGTCAGTTGCTGTGTGAGGAAGGTTAGCCTGGATTAGTAACACACACCCCAAAGCACTCTTTGAACAGTGTTCAATGAAATAATGCCTCCAAGACTGGCAAGCTTCTCCACATTCACGTGGCCATGACTGTGCAACAAACCGATTTTCTAAACAGATTTCTGCTCTCATCATTTTATGTGTTTTAACATGCCTGGCTTACAGTCTTTTAGACATGCTTGAATAGATTTTTTGTCATCTTGTTGCTATTGCAAACACAAACCAGAAATTGGTTAGAGATAAAACCAGAATAACCAGTGGTCCATTCTGGAAATTTGGTCTTTGTGTGTAAATTGGGCTGGCCCCAAATAAATTTAGATTTGTTTATAAGGAAGTCCCAGCTGAGATCTTGTTGTAAAATAGGGGACAGAGCAAGGTCAGGACAGCAATTAGACCTGCGTTGTAACAGGCACACAAAACACCAGAAAACCAAATGACTTTCATATGCACAAACTCAATGTTTCTCCAACAAGTCCATAAGAGATCACTGCTCCTAAGAAGAGTTCACCCAGATAGACATAATATTCATATTATCTCCTCAATAGCAAGAAAACTTAAGCATCTTTTCAGCAGGAGGTGCTGGCTTCCTTTCCAGGGCTAAAACCCTCGGCTGACAGCCTTCCTTCCCTCTATCTAGCAAGCAAACCCTCTAGAGAAGGACAAAATATTTAAGTCCATATCCACACTAGCATTTCTTAGCATAGCAGAAAAGGTTTCCCACAGAACCTTCTAGCTGTGATTAATGCTGTGAAGACATTGGTAGGCAAAGCATGGCTGGGCAAAAAAAGCACAAAGTATTTTTCATGGATGTCACCTCCAACTAATAGATAAATCTGCTTCACCTATTTCTATTGCTCTCTCTCTCTCTCTCTCTCTGCTCATGTGGCTCTCTAGGGAATTAAAGCCTTGTAAATACATGCTTGTTTTTCTCTTCTGTACACAGAAATCACATCCACCTTGGGAATTCCTTGGACTGAAATGGTTGGAGGTGAAAGAATGTTATAAAGAAGAGGTACATATGTGCCATTCCAAGGCAGCATTATGCCCTTTCCTGTAAATCTTTCTGTATTACATAGATGTAGTCTGGCTGAGAACCCTGAACCACCAAAGAAAATGAATGCAGTTCCAGCTGAAAACTGGTTTTGATGGTCACCTTTTAAACAACAGAATGCTGTCTAAGGAAAGCAAAACATTTATTTTCCAAAAAGTCATTGCTCAAAAAATAATTTTTACACCAGAAAGGTTGACTTCATAGTCCAGAATAGTTTTTGGCAATCTTTTTTTTTAAAAAACTGCATGTAGCATTTTCACTTTAATGACAAGTGAGTTTTGCATATGTGGAGGCAAGAAGCAGAGGGTCAAGAAGGCAATATGACAATTGTCAATAAGAGAGAACAGTAGCACCAAAAAAAGGGCAAAGTCCTTGGGTGATCAGCCAGCAGAAAGAGATTTTATCTGCATCTTGTGTAGGGGATGGACCCTGACTTGATATGACACAAAAAAAATTATGAAACGAGAAAATCGTACTTCCAATCTATGCTTCCAGGCTGTGGATGTATCCATCAGGGACCAATGACATTTTCAGCCACACCTTTTCCCACCTGAGATTCAACTGCTGCACAGTTTTATGTGCCGTACACTCTTAAGAGTCTGGCTTGTCATTAAAGCTACAGCTGTGGGAGTCATGTGTTACTATTAGGAAGGTGAAATTAAATAAATTTCTATAACTCGCAGTTACAGGGACAATGGTCAATAATAGAACATTTAGGGAATATGAAACAAACAAAAGCCAAAGGAAAACCAGCTGAGGAAAAAAAAAAAAGGCTGTTCTAACTCTTTAAGCTCTCAGTGTAAAATGCAGCAGCTACAAGGTGCAAAATCTGACAGCTAGCAAGTCGACCAAGATTAAAACAGTAACTGAATCTTCATTACACCTTATACCTCATACCTTAGGGTATGAAGACTTATTCCATTCTATGTGTCCTCACAAATCTTTGCAAACTAAGGCAGTGGTAGCAGGTACCATTTCTCTGAGGTCTAAACCTAGTCCCTAGAGGGACTAGGACTCCCAGTTTATCAAGGTCAGTTAGAGCTTAGCCTGAGCCCTTGAAGTTGCAGGGCATTATTTGCATCGCCATATCTATTCTTCTTCCGCTAGACACAAAGCTTACCATTGCCTGGGATTTCCTTTCTCTTCAACCTAGTCAAGCATGAGTGAGGGGACAGGGAAGCACTAGAAGGAGCAGTCATCTACTTAACTGGTCTCTGTAAACAGGTCTTTGTCAAAACAAGTAGAACAAGAAACACAGCTGAGGCTACTTCTACACTACATGAGTCACCAGAGCTTGTAATCTCTTTTTACATTACTCAATTTTCTTGAAATACAGTCTTAGATTTTTTTAGGTAAGGTTTTAGATAGATGAAGAAATACTGGAAGTTAAAGGAAGTAACAGCGGGTAAAATAGCACCTTACTTTTTGTATATTTTTTTATGTTTGGTTTTGATAAATCCATCAGGACTCAGAGCACATGTATGGAAGCCAATGTGTGCTCACCTGTGCTAGGCATCAAGTGGTTAACATGACATGCCATGAACCCTTAAAATGTAAGATATTTTGTAATAAGCATAATCCAGAATATGTATCTGAGAAATCCAGCCCTACTGGGAAAAGGAAGCAACTTCAATCCACTCAGTGTAAAGTAAGTTGCAGTAATAGAGCTCTGGAAGGGAGACTAGCAGCTGGACCAGAGAATAAGGCAGTTGAGAGGATCTGAGGAGTATGAGGGATGGTAAATGAATAATGAGGACAGCAGAACAGATACTGAATCTCACAAATGGAATCTGTATTGAAACTGAGGGGAGCCAGAGAGCAGTTCACCACTCTTGGGTATCCACCCAAGTTTAGCAGTTAGTGCATCAAACATCAGGTCCCAAACAGTATCTTAACATCCAGTGTCCTGTGTGAATCAGTGGTGTAATTTCAATGACCTTAAATCTGGCTGGATCAATTCCTTGCTTCCCTCCCCATTTGTTTTTTCTAGTTTATCTTCTTATACAGCAGAAGACTTCATCTGATGTTAATGCCCATATTCCATATTGAACACATGAGATTTTCTTTCATCGCTTGCCAACCGTCTTTAAAAGATGCCAGTCAGCAACAAACCATGCTGCTGGTTTAAACCACTCCTTTCACCCTGTGGGCTCTAGAAGATAGCTGAACATAAAACAGCATCTTTTAGAAAAACAATCAATTTCTGACAAGCATGCTTCTAAACAATGCTCAAAGGTTATTATCTATATACTCACGAGTACCTCTGTGTATCTCTGTGTATCTTTGTCTTGCTCAGCCAACACAGAAACTTCTAAAATTAAAAACTAAATTAACAACCTTGTTCAAGAAATACAGTATTCTTTAAAAAATTGTTAAATCAAGCTGACATTTTTTGGAAACTGACAAGAAAAATAACAGGGTAATAATTAATTCACCCTACACTATAAGCCTTCTTTGAAAACCCTCTCATTCCATCTCACCAAAATATTACCAAACTAAAATTATTGTTCTTGTTATGGTCAGGTTCAGCTCTTGTATTCTCTAGGCTCTACTCTCTTCCAGTTAAATTGGCAGGGCTTCAATGAAGCCAGGGCTATTCTCCTGACTGAGATTTGGGCCTCTACCTATTAAATGAAAAATTTCAGTTCTTGCCAAGGTACAAAATTAGCTACATCTTTCAATGATTTTCCTTCCTGGATGCAGCAAACCACCTGTTTTTCCACTTGTAGTCTTTTAAAGCAATGCCAATCACAAAGCTTGCCAGAAATGACAAAATATATATTTGAAAGTTAATCTAGCAAAATAGATTAAACTTCAAAGGTCCAATACAATCTGATCTATAAGCCAAATGTTGGTCTCTGAAGTCTTGTAGTGCCATCACTCTCAAACAGGAAAGTTGGCCAGAAAAAAGGGAAGACAGAGAATTGGGGTTGTTCAGCCTGGACAAAGGAAGGTTAGAGTTCAAGAGCACCTTCTAATACTGAAAGGGGCTAAAAAAGAGCAGGAGAAGGACTTCTGAGAAGGGCATGGAGTGATAGGACAAGGGGCAATGGCTTTAAACTGAAAGAGGACAGTTTTAGATATTGGGAAAACATTCTTGACTATGAGGGTGGCAAGGCTGGGGTGAAACAGGAGTCCTTTTCTCTCAAGATACTTTGCCTGGATCAGTGGTCACAGAGGACCAGAGCACAGTAATAACAATGACAAGAAGGGGATAACAATAAAATCCACTCCTGTATATTAGTCCTCTTCTTTACAGTGTGCTACAATTAATCAAGCACATTGAAATTAATTAAAACCTTAACTGAGAAATCTAATCGCTTTGAAAAACTGCATTTCTAAAACTAATCTCACCTCTAAGCATCTGGGTGGCTGTGGGAGTATTTCCTATGAAACATTTCTAGGGGTGACAAGAAGGGTGAAGAAGCACTGCTACTCATCACAGAGAGGTAGCTACACATCACCAAAACAGTCATCAGTGGTGGAGCATTCCCTCTTTTGCATTTAGAGAAGAAAAGGTCACTCAGTCTTTGCTTTGCCTGACTCCTACAGACCAGTCCACTGTGATTGTGGTGAAATGAAGGTGTTTCACACCACAAGTGAGATGCATTGTAGATGTTAGCTTTGGTGTCACTGCAAAAGAAGGCCAATGCAAATAAATGTACACTGTGAAATGAGGACAGAAGAGGTTAGCTTGCTTTTCCAGAGAGAGTCTAAGTCAGAGGGTGGAAGGTAAGGGTAGGGAGAGGTTTCAAGGGTGAGTTAGTAGCAGAGACAAAATTAATCTCATGGCACAGGCAAGTGGAATCCATCAGAGAATGCACAGGACTACATTCTTTTCTTCTTCACAAGCTTTCACAGAGATGACAGAGATATAAATGTCAGCAGAGCCAGGCTTGGTGTCTGCAGCTGGGCTTGTGTGCAGCTGTGTATGTAGAAGGAAGATCTGGACTGGCAACAGAAAACAGCACCCACAGCTGGTCCTGGTGAGGCAGCTGTACACAAGTCAAAAAGCAGGTTTTCCAACAAAAATGGAAAACATCCTCACAGGGTATGGCAGAAATGATAAAAAACACTGGAGTGCCAAGATATTCTCCCACCTTTTACCCAAGGACTGCAGGCCCTCCAGAGAAGAATCAATTTAAGTGACACTGGTTAATATTCCACTTGAAGTCTGGGCTCATGTGAGGAGAGGGACGGCAATCATGTCAATTATGTAACAGTCTTTTGGTGAAAAGGAAACCCACTACTTAGGAACACACCTCCATGTTAAACAAAAACTACATGAGAAAACTGTATGGCATATGAACTAATTTAATATAATTTAATTTACTTTCTGATAGTAACAATTTTTTTTCTAAATTTTCAAATTCTTCCATTTCATCATGCACAGAGAGAAACTATCTTACAATTTTATGTGCTGAGTTTAAAAATACATGCATTAGAAGAATAATAAAGTTGGCTTTCTTGAAATATTTTTCATTTTGAACATGATAATTTTTCTTTCCTCAAAACCTGTTTTCAAAACTCTGAAAAGGACTGTAGCTTCTTATTAGAAAAAAAAAAAAATGAGGCAATTAACCTCAAAAATATTTTTCCCCTACAGTTTTGAGAAAGAAAACTTCTATAATTGGCATATCTCATTACCAACATCAGCTATGCTGCCATAGTAGTAAGTCAGTAGCAAAGTGCAACTAGAATTTTTAAATGCTTTTTGTTTCTTGGCTAATTTTCTTTATATTATCTGGACCCTCGAGGGATACAGTACTGTACTGTGCCTGTACTATGGTCTAAGCCGTGATAAAAACACCATTCCTCAGACTAATTTCTCTGTAACATTCCCACTGCTTTTGCCAAAAGCACTGCAATTCTTTTATCCAGTTTCTCCTTTCATATCTGCATCTAGACAACACATACCCCTTGTAGTGCCCATCTCAAGCTTCTTCAAGCTCTGAAAAGACAACATCAAGATTGATTTTCTCAGGTACCCTACTCAGGATGATGCTTACAAAGCAAGTAGTCACTGGAAATACAAGCAGCTCAGACACCTGATCTGTACCCATTCAGCAGTAGATAAACTGTGCTTCCAACCACTAATACTGGGACCAGTATAAAAGCATCAGAGCAGTCACGGATCACACTCAATATCCCACCTGACAGCAGCAGCCTCCAGGTGCTTGGTGGGTGGTAGCAAACTGCAGGATAATAAACTTAACTACAGCCTCTTCCTAATCCCTCTACAGGCAGACTTGTGACCTAAATGCATCTGAGTACCCACCCTTTCTACTTCCATCAACCTAATTTATAGCCCCAGCACTTTGCTTTCTGGCCAAATCATCAAGAAGTGAAACTTCTTGAAGTTTTTTGGTGTTAGCAGCTCTTCAGTGTGAGGCCACACATTCCAGAAAGCTTCAGTTATTTTTAATTTTTTTTTTGTGCAGAGAAGCTAATTTGACTTGATTTTCTTTCCATATAATTGTGAGAATGGGAGACAACAGTAGCAAAGCAGAGTGGAAGGTGACAGCAAAAAGAGAGGTGAGCATACACTGAGGGCTGATTCAGCCAAACACATATCTGTCTGGAAGAGAAATACCTTGATGAATTGGTGTTCATTGTTTGTCAGCATGCACACCATACGTGCTTCTAAACAAACTGTACTATGAAAATGTCCCCTGGGAAACATCTGAAATCAAGGCAAGATAGTCCATTTTTTTAATTACCTGTTTTAGGCATTAACCTTTTTCATACTAAATAAGATAAAACTTAAGTTGTTCCAGGGGAGATTTAGACTCAATATTGGGAAAAATTTCTTCAGTGGTCAAGCACTGGAACAGGCTGACCTGGGAAGTGGTGGAATCACTGTCCCCGGAAGTGCTCATAAAACATGAAGATGTGATGCTTAGGGTAATGGTTTAGTGGTAGAGGTGGTAGTATTCAATCGAAGGCTGGATTGGATGACTCTAGAGGCCTTTTTCAGCCTTAATGATCTATGATTCTATGTTTGAGGGGAGGGAAGCACTTGTAAATAGTGGGTCAAACCCTGACCCCACTGAATCAGTAGAAGCTTTGCCACTAAGTTCAAGAGAACCAAAGATCTTGTAAATTCTATGATGAAAACATAGCAACAGTAAGGGGAAAGGTGGTCTGAAAGTCTCTTGCAACAGCTTCTCCAAATGTCAATGAGTTGATGTCAAAAGTTTGTAATAATGTTACACAAGAAAAGGATTGTCGTGGTTTTAAACCAATAACTAAGAAAATTACTTATTTCTTGCTGTGAGATATGGATTAGAACAAGAGCAAAACAGGCATAAAACTTAAAAGGGAAAAAAAAGAAAGTTTATTGACAAACTACAATAAGAACACCAGAATAAACTTCCAGAAAAAACCTTTTCATCCCCTGTCTACCCACTATTCCCTTGTTCACATGACAAAAGAGACAAAAACTTCGGAACTTTGATGGTTAAAACAGTCCCAATTCTTGCTACAGTCTTTTCACCAGTCTTTATAGAGAAACAGAAGTTCCTTCCTGTTAATTTATGGAGTTTCTCACAAGAAAAACTATTTTTGTTATAGTTTTCCATTGCTCTAATGTTAGCTGCCCAGAGCTGCTGTTATTAGAGCCCACTCCTCCCATTTTCACATCACTCTGAAGTGTGTATGGACCATGAGTCTAGGGATGGGATTTTTAAGGATAAGTTATTCAAAGGCAAAAAAAGTCTTCTTCATCTGTTTCTGTGAGCTTCACTAGAAAACAGTTTTCTCATTGCCTCTCAAGGCTTCAAATCTTCCAGCACTTCACTGTACCATAATTACTCTACTTTTTTACTCAAAATTTACACTTTGAACACTCTATTCCTCCCTATTTACTGTCATGAATTAAAGGAGTGTTTTCAAGACCTTATTGTCCATTTCCATAGTTTTAACAGAAAGATATTTCAGCTTAATTAAAGCATCTTCTTAATTCTCTACATTTTCTGAAGCTTCTTTTCTTTCCTGTCACTGGTAGTTTATAAAGTCTCTTTTCATGTTGATCACTCTCTTTTCTCTCTCTGGATAAAAAGATTAATCCGCAAGTCTCATCTGGGAAATGAAAGAGTTAAAATCTTGCCCAGGCTGTTGTAGGTAGTTCTGTGGCCTCGGCCGGTGCAGGAGCTGGAGCCGTCTGCGATGGAAAGTTCCTCATGGCTGCTCTGGAGAGTGCAGTCGCCGCGCCCAGCCCGCTGCAGGCCCAGAGCCCTTGTCCTTCTTCACTCAGCAGTCTCCAGTGAATCCAGCCACAGCAAAAAACCTGCAGCCGAGCCAGAGATCGGCTCGGCTCGGCCCGGCCCGGCCGGAGCCCGGAGAAAACCCCCTCCACAGGGCCCGCATCTCCCGGCCGGGAGACGCTGGGCCCAGCCCAGTCCCCGCCCGGCCGCATGGCCTGGGCAGGGAACGGGAGGCCTGGAGCTCTGCCACCCTTCCCAGCCAGGAAACAAAGAGAACCAAGAGAGCTCTGGTTTTACACTTTAAGGTACGGTTCACAAGTTGATCCCACTTTTCAATGGCCTAAACTGCTGTCAATTCTCAGCAATGACCGATAATTGGTCAGGAGAAAAGACTCCAGGCAGTTCCCAGCAACTTAAACTTTCTTAAAGGTAAAGTAACTCCATGACAAGGATATACACAGACTTTGCCATTTATTTTTATTCCTAAATGGCCAGGATGGGAGCTGCAAGATTTATCATCATAATGAAGATTTCTGAAAAAATAGCTTTTCTTAAGTAACACAATCATTAGACTGCTTGCATTAATCACTACTTAATCTGAGCAAACCAGAAATCAGAGGAAAACACAATTACTTTTCTATCTGGCCTAATTTCATCCCTCTTAATCCATCTAATGCCATGCAGTACATAAAACTTAGGCTATGTGCACAGGGTCATATTTCACCCTCCACATGAGACATGAGCCATCTTCTGTTATAAACCTGTGTAACTTCAGTGCCTGCAATGAACCAGGGCATTGACAGCAAATCAGTGCCATGAGCTGCATGCACAGACAGAAAGAGAAAAGGAAAAGAAACATGTGCTTCTCTGGAGGGTACTTTTAGAGCTCAGGATGTTCCTGAGACAAGGCATGTATTACTGTGTTTAGAACATCAACAAAGGATACTCCCTACCTGCTTGCATAGGAGGTCAAACCAAGATCATGCTCTGAGTGCAGTGGCAGAGTAGAGCTGTAAGTGCTGTAGGCACACCAATAAAGGAGCTGCATGGTGATAATCCTGACATAACAGCTCTGCAGTATAGGGCTGGTTTAGAGATACAACATTCTGTGTTAACATATGCATGAGTTGCTAAATTGTTTGAGGCTGGTCCACTCTGGAAAAGCCTTTTGATTTGATGCTTTTCATTTCAGTAAACAGTTTTATTGCAGCTAGTTTTTCAAATTGTCAAATTATCATTCTGAGCAAGTATAGTACTGCTACAACAGATAAGGATACAAGTCAGCAAACATTTGGTTTTTCCATTTCCTGAGATGTTTTGTTTGAAATATGAAAGCACTTTTTATATGCAGCCTTAATGGGGCTAGCAATTGCTCTGGTCAATGGTGAAGGTTATCCTTTGTAGTGACTACATACCAGTATTTCCAGTATATATAGCCCCTAGATGCAAGACTCAAAACATGATTGTAATTGACTTCATCTGTTTATCCTCATGCACCCCAGGACCATTTGGGGGGGACCCCAACTTCTGCTCAGCCTGGAAGGTATAAAGAGAGACCAGCTCTCATTCCTGGAACATTCTGTCATTGCCAGAACAACTGATGCAGATAAAACCGTTACCTTTAACACCATTCCATTCCCTTCCTTCTCTACCTCCACTTTACATCATTAACACTTGCCTTCTCCCCTCCCACTGAAATCCCAGCTCTATCTGAGGTAACTCATACTCATCAAACATGGATATAGTGTGCATACATTAAAATGAGGAGTTTTGCATAACTTTCAGCCTAAGAACTACATCCTCCCAGCACCTCAGCCATTGTTTGCAAGCTGCCACCACTCAAATGTTCAAGCAATGTTTACACCAAACTGATAAGACAGGGCATGAACTGCTTCTCCTACACTAATGCAGAGGGAGAGAGAAGACCTGAAAGTTAGTTTCCAGTTTCCACCTATCACTCACCTGAACTGAAATACTTCCATTACCCATTGTGCTTAACAACTTACCAACAAAACCTTCCAGCAGAAGAACTGTTTGAAGGCTTAAAAGCAAAATAATTAAAAAAATCCACCAGTCTTGAATCACTGATGGCTTGAACAAAACCTCGAGTCTCTCACTGAGGCCTTTAAGGCTTAAAAAAACTCAAAAGGTGCAATTGCTGCCAAGAATGCCTTAACTAATATTTCCTAGTAATCTCAGCTCACTTTTCTGACATGAAGCAGTGACTTAGGAAGTTTTAGCTTCTCCCTTCTTTATCATCATGGGTAGATGAAACCAAAACTGTAAAAGACAAAGGTAAGTTAGAATTGAGAAGACCAGTGTATTAAAGAAGGCCAAGGCTGGAAGAAGGCTTGAACATCCAAGGAAGATGGTCAGAGAACACCTGGTAGACAACCTGAAAAGAACCTGATGCTTGGCAGGCAGGCTGATGAACGCTTTGCCACTGAATACCTGTAAGGAAACAAACCCCAAAAGAGGTTTGGATAGTCACAATGAAGTATTTATGTAAAGCAGAAAATAGCTGGAAGTTCTGGTACATGAAATGTTGTTGAGGAGGATGAAGGAAATGAATATGACTGGTTTGAGTCCTCACACATCTGGCTCGAAGGGCAAAAGGTTTGGACATAGGAGAGAAAAATGCTTTTTTCTATTACAAGACGACAAAGGAGATGACAAGGGACAAAGCACCACATAAAAATCCCATGCTAGCCTGAAGTCTGGGAAGAACTTGGGTATCCTGATCTTCTTAATCACTCTCTGCTCATGAAGTTATTCAATGACAATCAAAACCCATACAGGCATTGATACTATCATTTCACTGGGGCACATAATACACAAATCTCAAAATTTGCTCTTCTGTCCTGTGATGAACTTTACATGTGAAAGTGCTCTCACTGTGCTCCATCTGATTAATGTACTATTGACTGACTCATTCATCTCTTCTTGCAAAACAGTGTAGATTTTATTCCTGATTTCTATTTCCCTTGTTGAATGATTTATAATAGAAATAAATAAATTAACTTTCCCCTTTTAATTTATTTTTTAAATTACCTGCATCGCTGACTGGCTTCTGCAGAAGATCATCAAGCTAAATGAAATTCTACATGCAATAATAGTCAGAATTTTGCTATGGCTATCCATCCCTACTTTGGGTAAGAAGGAAGAGAAATGGCAATTCTGTAATTATTGCTTTTTGTTGTTCCATATTACAGTACTGTTTTTAAAAAATCAGTCAACCTCACATCATTGCAAACAGCAAGTGTGCCCTGCATGAATTCCATGGTAAAATTTAGTATGAGACCTGTGAAATATGATTTAAAGCTGAATAGCTCTTTTGCTAGGCCTCTATACCACGGCAAACATCTTAGAACCAGGAATCAGCATGATCTCAGTAGTAATTTTGAAACCAGAAAATACATATCAAAAGACTAGTGAAAAGTAGCCTCTCACTCAACAAATCGTTTTGTTCTTTTTGTTACCATTTTTTAAAGTACTCCTGTCTTTGGAACTCACATTTAGAAGCCAATTTTCCTGCCCTATAAAAGGAATAATACAACCAAACATCTGCTCTCAGGTGAGTGCATTTTAGATCTGTGAAAGCATTTCTTTGAGATATTCAGCCAAGAACCCCATGAATAACTTCAACCAGATTAAGTCATCTTTCATGACTGTGAGATACATCCATCAGACAGTCTTTGAGAGAAGTAGATATTGTCTCTTCTGTACAAATGAAGCCAAAGGAGTATTTCCTCTTAAGAGAAATGAGGCCTTACCATTATAAAAGGATGGTAACATTAAGAAAGTGTTATGAAGATGTTAGTTTCCCAAGAAGAAATTACAAGAAGACAAGGTTGTATGTTGACCAAGGTGATGTGTGGTAAGCAAATGAAGACTTCAAGAGAGCAAACCAAAGAACAATCTGTCCCAAAGCAATGTCAAGTAGCCATTTCTAGTATCAAAAATGAACTTTGAAAAATGCTTAGGGAAGAAAAATGCAAATTTTGTCAGAAATTTCCTTGCTGCTAATGCCGAAGTCTACAATGAAAAGGTCAGTCCCTTGTATGGGTATCATCAATATCACACTGCCACATTGTCCTGATGAAAGAAGAATATTCTCCCCTTTGGCTGTCACTCTCTCTTTGCAATGCTGCATCAGGCACCTGAGATGAGGCAGGAACTGCAGTCCAAGGAGGGCACAAACATTGTGGACATTCAGCTGCTGCCAGGAGTGTGGCAACCAGCAACACAATAGTTTAAAAGCAAACACCCCTCACAGTTCAATAGGGTAAGTTAGGGTAATGATGATGTGGGTGTTGATGGACATTGTGGACATGGGTGAGTATTATGGATCTCAAGTCACGCGATGAACAACATATTCCAGCTTTTGGCCTATCTCCAGATCACCAGGCATGTACTAACATCCATCCCTAATTTAACTTTGTCTAACCCGAGATGGAATACAGTTTATGTCAACTATTAATTAAAACTATCAATAGTAATTATTCTCAAACATCAGATATATGATAATTAAATTATTTTTGAACACCGAAAGAATTCATATAGGGCTGCTGGGCTGCAAGAACTTATAGAACAAGCTCCTTCTTGAAACGGATTTTTTGATGTCATAATAGATTTGTTTTTCCTTTGAGCACCCACAAGTGTTGATTCCAAAGACATGAGCATTTGATTGGAAATGACTGCAGATTGATTGCAGGTCATTATGTACTGGAAAATACAGACTGCCATGCCAGGAGATACAGAGCTACTGGTATTTAAAAAAACATCAGTGAGTTTCTATACCATTTCCTTGACCCAAATATTCTTATTTAGAGAATAAAAACAACATGACGACAATAAGGTCGATGCTATTTACTCTTTTTCTTTTTTTCATTCCAGTGAGGGTGTCTTTCTGTTGCTCTTTGTTCAGACTGACATTAGCATTTATTCATGTAGATAATTTATCAATTACTCCTATGGTGATTAGAAGTGAGGTCTGATATCATGCTTAGGCAACAAGATTGTTACTGGTTTTATAAAAAAATAGAGTGTCTCAATCTTCTATTTCAAGAGCTACTAGAGTGGCAGGAGAATCTGCCTTTGGTGGTCCTTTTACTGTAAGGACAAATGTTGTCACTTCCTGAGACACCACAGGCAATACTGAATAAATACAATGTGCCCAGTTCATACTGCTGCTGCTCTGTGGAGCACCTAGCTGTGCTTTTCATTCTCTTAAGGAGACAGCTGAATCCAAAGGAAATAGCAGCAGAGGGGCTGGGGAACACAATTTTGGTCATCAAATCTAGCAGGTAGTTTCAAAATTGAACTCTGGATAAATAAAATTACTCAAAGAAACTGCAAACTATAAAGAGATAAAACAGTGATACAAAGCAAATTAAATATTTCAAAATATCTGAAATGACACCCTATTTTCCTCCTGTAAGCAAAAAAAACAGCTTATGGCTTTGGTCAACCCAAAATAATTTTCTTCCCAGTTCTTAGTTATTTCCATCATTGATATTTGTGGTTACAAACTCATTAAATTCCCTCTAAAAATCCAAATAATGAACACATATACACAAAAATAGAATTAGCAGACATCAGGGTCCATCACTAGATTCTTAATTTGTTTTCCTACTTCAAAGTCCACATTCCTTGTGTAGATTTGAAAGTCAAAAGTACAATCTTCTCTGTCAAATTCGTGGCACTAACACAATAGAGAAAAACAGATAAATCCTTGCACTCTCAACGGGAAATGAACAAAGAAAATAAACAACCCTCACCCCCAATAATGCTATTCAAAGTGGTTTATAATTTTGTATTTGCAATTTTATGTAAACATAGAACAAGACCTCAAAAAAAACAGCCCTACAGAAAAAAAAATGTATGGTTAATATTTCAGGCAAAAACTTTTCAAATTTGAGTAATTTCTGGCAGAAATCTGTATGTTGCAGAATTTTTTTTTGCTATGGAAACTGCTTGAGTAAGAGAAACAAAGCCATAGACCAACCATTTCTAGTTAAAATTTCCTCCTCTCTCATGCACATCACATAAGTCCTCGAACAGCTCCTCTTTAAAGATCACCTCATGCAGCATAGGTGCAGCTTTTCTCGCTGAACACCTGTGAATTAGTAATATTCTGCAACTGCCTTGCATAATTTGTGAGCAGATATAAGTGGTGCACAGCCAGCTCCCCCCAGCCCTGAGAGCTGAGCCTGCTGACAGCCTGTGGGTTGTCCAGGTGCTGCCTCTTTGATGTGGATTACACCTCCTCTGGGATGGGCAACAGGGCAGATTAATGTGGCCTTTAGCCACCTCAGTATTGCTGTTACAGCTTCTCTACAAAGCTCAAGCTGAATATCACTGAACCCCTCATTTCCTTTTCTGCTGCTGTCCTTATCTAATCTCAGGTACCGGAACAATTCTGAGCTGTTTCTCAGACATTTGGGTCACTGGCTGCATGCACTGGGGCATGCACGAGGGCAGCAGCAGATGTATTGTGTGTGACAGCCCCACATTAACAATGGCCTCTCCCCACTCACTACTGTAGTGGTGCCTGAAATGATTATGTACAAATGATTTGTCTCTTGTGTTTTTAGCAGCCTTACAGTAGTAAAGTGGTGGCCACAACCCATGACCCACCTCTAGTTTTCTCAAAACCACAGGCTGCCCTCTGTCTGATGCTCATCAGCACAGAAAACCAACCCGCAGCCATGACGCCAGGACACCATTTAATGGCTGGAATGGATGATCTTACAGGTCTTTTACAGCCTCAGTGGCTTTATGAGTCTATGTCTGCATTCAGAGTACACAGCCTGTGCAGCCAGCAAATAACAGGGTCTCAGTGAAAGCCTCATGAAGCTGGGTACTTCTTGAGTGCCACTTTATTTTTCTAATATTTTATTTGCTGACAGACACTACCTGCTTGTGATGGATTTCATGACTGGCAAATTGTGTTATATCTTCTCACTGTATTCTCAAGATAACTGAGAACAGTTTGTGGGAGTGATGCAAGGATGTGAAACCTTTATCAGTTTGTGGCTTACATTTGCACTGTGGAGAACTGAAATTGCCTTGACTCAGCCCAGTGTTTGAAGTATAATGCTGGAGACTGGTTTCTTCTGCCTGACCTGGTCCTGCTTTTAAGAAACGTACCCACTATCACCACGTATTTTTTAAGGTGGAGCCCATTCTACCAGCAGTTCAAATCCCTGAATACTCTGGTTGCTACAATGATCCAGTGACAAACAATTTTCACACCCAATTCTTTAAAATCTGTTCTACTTTTCATCATCATGGATTACAAACAGTGGGTTCTTCAATCTAGCAAAGGTTTGAGCCACTTGACATCTCCCTAAGTCATACCAAAGTGATGTTCACACACTCCTTTTCAGCACACATGTGTTTTCCCTGCTGATCAACAGCATCCCCAGCACAGTGAATGCCAAGACACCTTCTCAGGTGCCTCCATCAAAAGCAGTGTTGTGCTCAGAGTAATCTGTGGGCATGGTCCTTACAAAGAAACATTAGACAAATATATAAAGAAACAAAGACATCTGGGGACACTTGGCTACAAATGACATTTGGGGGCAGTCTACGGGGCTGTTACCCCACAGCCCTGTATTTTGTAGGCTGTCCATCTCTTGTCTGGCTTGCTGACCATGGCCTATCACAAAGTAAGAGAGCTTTAGCAAAGGAGACCATGAGCTTGTACAGCAGGTTTGCTCTGTGAGAGGCAAGACTCCTTCACAAGACTGTGTAAACTCTAAATCATTCTTTTGGCTTCATTTATCCAAATACAGCATTGTCATCACAACAGTGTTATTCTGACAGGTTAATGAAAATACTTCATCAGTATTACAAGCAAACTTTGAGCACAAAAGAGAGTGATTTAGGCATTCTAGAGAAGAAAACCCATCCTTTTACAACTACTCTTCATTTTCCAATACTTTGCCTTTCTCCCATAAATTATTCGCATGCAATACTCCGAAAATCCCATCTGCATTATACAAAGTTACATTTTTCAAGTTTCTTGCAAAATATCTCAGTTAATTAAAAACAAATAACTTAGTTTCTCTTCAGTTTATGTGTTACTAAATGTCCCCCTCCATGCACAAGGAATGGAACAAGTCTGGAACAAGAAGAAAAACAAGTTACCATAGAAGAGCTACTAGCAATTACTCACCAAATACAATAAATTATTATATATGGGGAAATTAAATGTACTTCATGTTGTTGTCACTGACTATTTTACAAGTGTGGGTGACAGAAGCACAGAGCAGAATAGAAATGTGATACAACTGCCTCTTGCAGTGTGTGTTTCCATTGAAGCTGGACTTCTTTTTTCCTCCTTTTGATAGATTTATACTGATGGATGGTGAAGAAAGATTCTGAATTAAGTGGAACCTCTGTTAAGCAGCAAAAAGCAACAGAACAAACATCTGTGGAAATTTCACACTGCAGTCTCATGCTCCTGTTTGAGTTACTCAACAGAGCACCTCTTCTAAGAGGGTTCAACCCTCAGCTTCTGTAGAAACCTGTTAGCTTTGACGACCTCTAAGAGGCATTCAGGTCTACTCACATGAGACTCTGCCAGGGCCAACCAAGCATGAGATTCAGACTTGTTTCTGGAGACTTATATATCATCTGTCTTCAGACAGGAATTAAGCTGGATTTTGCAATTGTGCAGAGTTCAATTTCAAAATCAGTTCCACCTTCTGAGATTGTAACTGTGGACTTACAGCTATTAAGAGAGTTGGTGTCTCACAGGCATGTGATTTGCCATGGTTTCTGTAAAACCTCTTTTTGGTTCAAGAGCAATGGTAAGAGCCATCAATGATAAATGTTGCTCCTCCATTGGATAACTTTTTTGAGCAAAGGATCCATTTGCTAGAGCACAGCAAAGAGAAAATAAAGTCAAAGAAGGCATGTATTGTCAAGGCTATTTAAACAAATGGCTTAAAGGAGCAGAGGATATGTGGCAGTGTGGCACGCTGTATAACCATGAATAACACTGACACCCTCAAAACAAGAAAAGCAGAAACCTTACTTCAGAAGCAAAGGATATCAAAGCCCCATAGCTAACTCTATCTAGCAGACACAAGTCTGTTATTTGGCAATGAGGGGCATGACTCTCCAGTTTATTCTGGTCCTCAGATCCCTTGAGGAGATGATAAATTATTGATCAGCACATTTCTGCACATGGATCTGTCTTGAAGCTAATTCTTGCTCTGGTTAAGATAAGAGAATAACACATTACAAATCCTTCAGGAAAATTGATCAAAACACAAATATTTATATAAATATAAGCCCACTCTTCTACCTGTGCTGCTCCCTCCCCCCCTCCCCACCCTTTCTGACTACGTCCTTGATCACTCCCATACAACTTTCACTATAACCAGAAAGTATGGCAGCTCCACAACACAATCCACATGCTGTTACGGGATGTCCTGTACCCTGCACTAATGAAGCTTGACCCTTTTGAAATAAAATACAGGAAACTCACTTGGTTAGGGAAAGTTATCTTGTACTTCAAGAGGCTGGACAGACATTGATCCACTCACTTACTACGGAAAAAAGTAGTGCAACAAGTCTATGAATGATGCTACCCTCTGTTCCCTAGGACCGTGTTGAACTGCTCCCATCACTGTTACATGTGATTCACAAAATCACAGGATTAAAAGGTATCTCTAAACACCATCTACTTGAAACCCCTCTGCCATGAGAAGGGACATCTTCCACTGGACCAGATTCTGCAGTGGCCTTGAATACTTCCAGGTACGAGGCATCCACAACACTGGGCAACATGTTCCAGTGCCTCCCCAGCCTCAGAGTAAAGGTTTTTTTCTTCTAAAATCTAACTTAACCTACCCTGTTTCAGTCTCAAACCATTCTCCCCTATCATGTCACAACATACTTTTGTAAAGACATCTGATTGTTTACAACACTGGCCAGCTCTTCAGCTGTTTTGACAGGTGCAGGCTACCAATAAAGCAGCTTTCCAAAAACGGAGAAAACAGGTTAATGCTGACTCCATATCTAACAACCCAGATAATGATTATCCAGGGTAGATAGTAAAAGTCAGATTTTGTAGCCTCTCCTTTTCAGCCCCATGTCCATCCAATAGATGTTGATGGTAGCACAATTTTTACAAAATTTTTACATGAGATTTTCAAAATCAGGACATGCATTGTGAACAACAATGCCCTTCACAATGGGTCTCTCAGCTGCTGCCAAGCAAGCATTTCTGAATAGCACCATTGAAAAGCAAGTTTCACTCTGGATATGTAAACCTAGCAAATACCTAAATAAGGAGAGAGGACATGTGAGCTGAAGCACCAACTTTGCACACCAATGGCAATAAACGTGCTGGCCATTATTTTTGTGTTGTGCTCCATCCAAACATCTATCTGTTAAAAACTCCAAGAGCTTTACGTGTTCTTCAGAAAACCTATTTGGGATTGCAAATTGATCTTGGCACCTAGTCTTTTCAGTGATAAGATTAAAAACGAAACAAAAAGCCAAAACAAAACATGAAAAAGAAATTCCCTGTGAATGGTACAGGGCTAAGAATTCATAGTAACATCAATCTGGGCTATCTAAAGAGCATGGAATTCCTCCAGAGTTTGAAAATTCAAAGCACAGAGCATCACTTACACCCAGGCAAAGCCACAGCAGACACTATCCAGCAGGTTCTGGAGAATTTACCACCCAGCTGCCAAACACAGAACACAACTGAACTGGTTTAATTTGCATTGGGAATTCTCACCTGGGAAGCAATGGTCTGAAACACAGCAAAGATCTCAAAAGAAGTTATAATCTGGGGTGTCCTCACTTACTTCCTAAGAAATAAGCATTCTGGTTTCAGTCAATCAAAACAAGGTGGCACAGCTGATTTCACCACTCTTGTGTGAAAACTAGTGGAGAATCGACCATGTATCACAAACTTGCTGGGAACAAACCAAGACAGAGTGAAAAGACAGGCACGTAAGTCTTCTGGAATCAGTACTATAGAATTTATCTTTGTTCTGCCTTTATTTTGAGGAAACAAAGGCAGATCTTACACTTGAAGAGTCACCAACTGAAAAAGCTTCTTTCACCATAACTTCACCCGGTACACATAGGACAGCACTGGTGGATCAAAGAAATGTTTCTTTTAAGCACTGATGATATGTAGCTGTTTTCCACTAGAGAAGTTTGCATTTCTTGAGGGTCTAGTGACAACTCCACAATAAAATTCCAAAGTGGTATTCACAATAGTTCCTCATGAACACAACTGGAAAAACACACGTCCTCCATGCTGTTTTATAAACCACATAACTATTTGAGGCTGCAGAAACCATTAAGATGAAAAACTAGAGCACAAGTAGGCTGATCAGTTCAACTTACTATCTGAGGGAAGTAATAATTATAGATATGTCTGCCAATTTAAAAAAACACACAAAAAACGAAGTACAATGGTAGTAGACTCTTACCATTGGACAAAGGGACAGGGAAGAGAGAGCAAAGAAAAAAAAAAAAAGTCAGTTTTTCACGATGACCAAAGCTGTCAAAGAGAATTGAGGTACAGTACTAAATAAAAAATCAACCAAAAATTCAAAAGCCTCCTTTTTCTGCTACTGAACTCTCTCAATCTAGACCAAATATCTCCAATTACAAACCAAGCAAAAGGTTCTGTAACTGAACAGATGCAACTACATGACTGAGGAATTAAGAATATGGTTCCCTACTAGGTCCTTCTCTCCTCTGATGTCTCATCAATCAGAAAAAAATTTTTAAAAAATCTTTATTGTGTGTTGAAACAGGTTAATAAGCACCAACAACCAGCACAGTTCTGACCAGATTTTTGTAGTAATTCTACATATACTGAAACAAGTTCACATCCACCATATCAAAGGAGAAATGCCACTTGATATCATCCTTGCTGTTACATGTTGCTTTAATTATCTTTTTCGGCATCACTGGTTTTCTACCCAGACTAGGCAAAAGCCAACATTGAAATATGCCATGTGAGAGCCAACAATGAAAGTTGGAGGAAAGGAAGGAATACAAATAAATATGGGAAGATAGTGAGGAGCTATTGTTATGGCTACCAGTGCTTGATAGTTCCTCAGTTGATGTAAATTTTGTCCTTTTTCTCCCCTGTGTCAAACCTTGAAAGCAGATTCTCTTCCTGTACAGTATATTCAGAGTTACCTGTGGACAAATGCATAAAGACCCCTAAGGTCTTACCAGTCTTTACCTTTAGAAACTACCAACTCAAAAATCAGACCTGAGAGCAGCAGAGATGATTTAAAAGAGAGGGAGGTCTACAGCAATGTCCTCAGATTAAGCGGGATCCTGAAATTCAAAGGCTGAGGGCAATCACACTAAGTTGTCTCAGCCTCAAAGGTAACCCCTTCTGCAGTAACTCCTATGCCAACCTTCCTTCCCAAAGCAAGCACAAAACCCCCATTGTACAAGAACGAAAGGTTTTAAAAATACTCCATCTTCTGCCTAAGTACAAACAGGCAGAAATCTGTGCACAAAGCCATGTTCTCTATTTTTTTTCACACCCACCTCATTTGAAGTGGGGGGGGAGGATGTCTGCTGGGGTCCCTGCTCTGTCCCAGGTGCCTTCACGCCCCACAAAAGACCACACCGCATGCAGGACAAGCGCTGTTACTCTGACACATTTATTTCTCAAGTACTTACCCACAAGGAGACAGAGAACTACTGTACAACCTTAGAGCTTGGAAATCTCAGCTCTCTACCTGCAAGCTGTCATTGACAGTTCATCAAAACGCCTGCATTTCTCTCCTTTCCCGGAGAAACTGAGGTTTTGCATAGATGCAAAAACACCGAGTGTCAGGTGTCTCTCAAAGCATCCAAACCTGACAGGGACACCCTACACGGTGACATTTTAGCATCTCTGCTCCAAAGCCCCTCTCCCCGCATGCGGCGCGTCCATCACGCCCTGAAGCCGTCGCCGCAGCCTCCTCCTAAACCGCAGCCCACCCGCACGGCCCCGCGGCTTGACGGCACCGGCGGTGGAACCCTTTCCCGGAAGGTGTTCTCGGGGCTGTTCACGGGAGGAATCCCGAGGGAAAGGGCGGGAGCCTAGCAGCCGCCACAGGAAAAGCGGCGATGCCCCCGCTCGACTCCCGCCATCGCTAACACCGACCCACCGCATCCCGGCCCGCTCTGCAGCACGGCGTAGGGAAGCCGCCGCCTCGCCTCGCCTCGACTCCCGCCGCTCCCCGCAGCCCCCGCGTCCGCCGGTCCCGCACGGGCATCGCCCACCGGATCCCCCGCGCCCCACGGCCCCGCTCACCCCGCGGCGCGGCGGCCCCTCTACGGTCGACGGTCTCCGGGAGGGGGTGTGGGCAGCGCTCGCCGGTCGGGCATCTTGGTCCGCCCTCCGCCGCAGCGGGGTGGGCCGGCTCCGGGGCTCACTCGCTGTGCCGCCTGCTTCCTCGTCCTACTCGCCCCTTCCCGCCTCGATTACCCGCAACGATGCCTGGAGGAGAACAGGTTCAGCTCCCTCCCTCCCTGCCGCCGCTCTTCGTCTGTTTTCCTGGGCACCAGACCCAGCTCCAGCCCCCGCCCGGCGGCGGAGCGGAGGGAGGGGACAGGGGCCAGCCGGGAGGGGCGGGCGGAAGGGAGGGGAGGGGGAGCCGGACCCCCAGAGCTGCCGCGGTTTCCGAGCTCGGCCCCTTTCCCGGTGATGTCCCCTCCTTGTGGACTGGAGCAGGGTCCGGCGTACGGGGACGTCGCTACCTACCTTCGGCGGTGGCCGGCGGACGCTAAAGGCGGCCGGACAACTTTCCCGGTTGCTCCTTTCCCGGTCCCGCCCTGGGGAGCACGATGCCCCAGAGACTTCGCCGGCATCACGACAGCAGGACTGCATCGAGGACAGAGGCATGTGGTCTGGGTGACCCGCAGCATTGTTGGTGCTCCAAAATCCCGGGGATACCCTGGGTTAGAAGAGCTCTGCAGTCTGGAGCAGAAGGGTGTCCCTTTCCCCATGCCTCATGCAGGACTGCAACGCTGCTTCACAGTGATGTTGTCCTGAACCCTAAAACTATCCATGGCCCTGTCCACCTGGGAGCTACCAGGACACTGAACTCATGGTATCCGACAGAACCTGGTCCTCAACAAGCTGCCTTAAGCACTCAGAACACAAGGAGAGGAGCTTGTGCTTTCTCTGTTTTAGGCTTAGATTTGACTCAAACTCACAGATGTGTTTCTATAACTGAGCATGGTACCACCCTAGCTACATTCAAGCTAAATTCCTAGTTGGCAGGGCAAAGAAAAAAGTGACCCAGTAGTTTACTGCAAGTGAGCACAGAGTCCTGTCTTCCCACAAGTGTGTGGCATGTTCTTGTCAATATGCCTTAAGTGTAAAAATTAAAAAAAAAAAAAAAAAACAGCACCCACGAGCTAGAGTAAATCATGACAAAATTTGTATCCATCAATCAATGGAATTTATTTCCTCAGTCACCAAGACATCTTGCAGAAGCATTTTTGAGTATTTTTGACCCCACCATTTCATGGACAGGGTGCCCTGTGCCCATGGCAGTGAGGTGATTTGCCAGAGACCACCACTAAGCCTGGACTGTGTCTTTTCAGTTTGGACTGTGGGCCATATTGACTGAGGAGTGCAGATGAATAGCTCAGAGTTATTCACTGAAGGTTTGAGGAGTATTAAGTTTTGTCTGCTGCAATGCAGAGGAAGACATTTGGGTATCCAAAGCCCTTTTCCTTTGTAAGACTTTGTAGGAGCACAGACATAGTCCACTGAAGGATGAGAGGTATCTGTTCATTTCAGCAGTGCAACAGCATCAGTAGCTCTGGTCTGGTCATATCCAAAGATTGACATTTATCCACGAGATAAATCAAATTATATTAATTTCAGGAATGACAGTGTGGAAACAACATAAGAATGTCTTTTTTGCAGCTTTTCATCCCTGTAGTTTCATTGTTTCTTCCATTGTTTCTCTTCAAAAGAGGCATCTACTGTCCTTGGTGGATGTAGAGGAGGCAGAGGGAAAGCAAAGTACTCACATACCTTTCTGCTTTTTCCCCACTTTACACTATCACCAAGCCTTGTAGAAGCAGAGCGGGAAGGTATGATTTGTTTTCCTCCTGCTTTTTGGTCAGATGGATTTCTGACCCACTTGTCGTTTTGGAGAAGCTCAGTAGGGCATGAGGTTTTCTTTCCTAGTGTGGTTATTATGTGGCTTTCATGGAGCTACAGCAGTAGCAACAAAGGCTATTTTTAGCCTAAAATAGGCCAGGCATTTCCAGAAGATGTTTTACTAGGAGGAACATTTGAGAACAAAACAAGCAAACAAAAGAGAAAACAAATGGAGAAGTGTAAACACAAATAATCTTTTGCCAGAAGCACTTGCTAAATAGTAAATATGAGGAACTGCATCCTCTGTCTCAGGGGACATGAGCCCACCCCGCAGCAAACAAATTAATGCAGTCTCTCATCAATATGTGCTGCCTCCAGAACAATCAAAGTATCTTGCACCTGGAATGGGATTTTTAGAGATGCCCACTTCATCAGATTGCAGTATGCATTTGTTTCCCAGAAAAAGCATACCTAGCCTGGAAGTTTAAATAGATATTAATCTCCTTCTCAGACATCACTACAGATTCATGTTTTGAATCAGTGTAGCTGGTACCCAAAGTGTGTTGCCCAACTTGCTGGGAGAATTCCCACCCACATTCATAGTGAAATCCTGTGGGCAATGTGCAGCTCTCTGCAATAGGCAGAAAAGAGGCAAGGATGTGTTTTGTTGTTGATAGCCTGAAATGTATCTTTTCCCATCTTTTACTTGTGATTCTCCCCCCACCCCCAGCTTCTCTTTCTCCAAACTGTTTACCTGGCGTCAAGTTACCATGGTTACTGAAGTTTCTCTCCTCAGCCCCACGGCGAGAGGCCGGATAGAGTAAAGAGAGGACCCCGCTGGCATTTCCAGCTGCTTGAAGTTTCTTTAGCCCAGGAAAGCACGGGGTTGAGAGAAAAGAACCCTTCTTTCCAACACAGTAGTTTGTAACTTTTTCCTGTCCCAGAATGCCTCTAAACTATGGAAGCTGAGAGGGCATGCTCACCTTGCCTTCCCTTTCTTTCCCCCCTGTGTTGCCAGGAAACCAGGCCCCCCCTCTCTCCCCCTCTGCCCCTCTGTGGAGAATACTCCTACACCTTCGTGGGCATTTGAAGAAGCTGGTGTCTGTTATTTCTTATCTTGGTGTGTGTAACCTTGATTTGTAGAAAGTTTGTAAGATGTACTAACTGAGAAAAATAATTGGTTCTCTCTCTGATGTTCCCTCCCTCCGAGAAACCCTGTTAAAAGAGACCCCCCAGACCCCAAATCCTTTGTCTCTCGTCCTTTGGATTCCCCTTCACAGAAATAAACTGTGGAACGCAAACCAGAGAGAGAGTCCCCCCCTGATTTCTTTACTCGCTCTATAGACTTGGATTCATGAAGAAAATCAGTGAACCCCACAAACATATGCTGGCTCGAAACTCGAGTGAAGAGAAACCTCATCACTGAGCTAGCCGGGCCACTCGAGAAGATCGAGTCAGATGTGTACTGTAGGAGAAAGATTCATACTTTGCTGCTAAAAGCAACGAATCTTAGTTTTCAATCAATGATAATTCAGTAGGAGGCTTAGGTATCTGTCAGCTCCCTGAACCTTGTTGGAGTGTGAAGACTGGTTGCAACAATTCAGCAGTCTGTAAATCTTCATGGAAGAATAAGTGCAGTGACATTCATCATAGATGTGTACTTGCCACATGGACTCACAGGGCTGTTCTTTACTATTTTTATTTTTTTTTTTTTTTGGTAACTTCTGGTAGTAGTTGGTTATCTTTTCCATTAGAAGTTCCAGTAAGACATCTCACATTCTGATTCTCATTAGATTTATTCCACTGAAGCCAGTTGCAGAACATGCTGAATGCTGTTTGCTTGCTTGAGTGTTTGGGTAGATGAGATCCAGAAATCCAGCACAATATGTGTCACAATAATCATACACTACTCCATCAAGTATTGTAGTTGGATGCCTGTAGTGACAACATAAATGTTTGCTGTATGTAGCCTGCATTTGCTTGCTGCTAATTTTGTGAGACAACCTCCCCAAAAAGCAGAAAGGATCAGCATTTTTTATCTCTCTAGTGGACAAGTGCATCTCTGTGTCCCCATCTGACTTTTTTCCACAGCAGTGTGGATACTGTTATAAATTTGTATTGTGATATTGGCTTTCGCAGATGAATATTATATGTTAAATACTTTTTAGCTATGTATGTACTTTTTTCTTGCTAACAAGTCTTAAGCTTAAAAGAATTTCCTAGGTACCAGGCAAGGAAACCCCAGAGGGCAAGGACAGTGGGGCCCAAACTCTTATCAAGAGAACAATAGAAGCCAAACTGTTATCAAAAAGCCAGTACCAGGACGTGGGCAGGGGGGAAAGATAAGCTCAGCTGCCCTCAGAAGAAGGATGAGGGGCCCAGACTCTTATCAACAACTGACCATCTGCAGAGAAAAGGAAACCAGACTCCAAAAGAATGATGACCAGCAAGAATAATGATGACCAGCAAAAAAATTATGATGACAAGCAGAAACTGAGACTGTGCAGAAGCATGATCCAAGAAGGCGGAACCAGGGAGGGGACATGCTTGAATATGCATTAACCCCTCACAGCAAGGATGGGATACCAGGTGTGCTCTTGGCAGCGCGCCAAGGCACCCGGCCGTTTTAACCCTTTGCTTTATTTCTTATGTCTCCTAATTGTCTTTTATTTATATTAAATTATTTTAATAATTTATTAAGTGAATCTCGTTTTTAAGAATTTTTGGGGGCTCTTTCTGGGATAAGCACCTCACCTCTAGGACCACCGGAGATCCAGAACGGGGAAACAGGCGCGCCCCTGCTGAGTTCAGCAGACCCCGCTCCGTTTCTCCTAGCGTGGGCCAAGCGGCTGCAGGTCAAAACCCCGAGGACAAGAAGGAGAGGAATAAAGCAAAGGAAAGGGGAAAAGGCTCCCTAAAAACCGCGGTATTTTTGCTCCATAATTCTTGTGCACGAAGACCCAAAGAAGAAGACGGATTGTAAGTAATCTTTGGGGGAGCGGGAAGCGGGGGTTGCAAGATACCCCCGGGGTTACTGGGACTGGGTCTCAGGGGAGGGGTTAGCCCCTCGGGAAAGGGAGCCCAAGGTTTTCCTGGCACAATCCACTGGGAAAACAGAGTAAAATGTGGATTCTCTAAAACTTTGTCAAGTTGAGGATTAAATCCAAGAAATTTGGACTTAAAACTGCCAAATTGAGGAATAATCCAAGAAACTTGAGATATTTGACATATTACAGTGCCCATGGGCGTATATTAACAAGTAACTGGGAAGTAAAGAGCACCTTATTGTCTTGCTGTGACTGGGTGGAGTTGAATGAACAGATGTGAGAATGCGTAAATAGGTGTGATTGTTGTGTTAAAGTTTGTTTGTTTGTTTGTTTGTTTGTTTTTGGAATTGTGTTGCTAAAGAGGAAAGGTATCCTGTGCTGTGCTGGAGTAAGAGTGAACACGGGTCAATGTTTCCACAGGAACTAGATCACGGTGGGGACACATGGAGTGATTGGCTTCCTCCCTGCGAGCTCCTGTCATGGAGCCCCGGGGGGGGGCAAACCAGAACTGGGATTTGTAGCCCAGGAGCCGCGGGGGTGCTGTATCAAATCTGTTCTCAGCGGGTCTGGTCTCAGAGTAAAGCCAAGGTTATCTTTAGTGGAGATCTTCCCTCCGCGCCTTTCCTCCCCCCCCGGGCAACAAGAGCTGCTTGCGGGGGAGGGATCGCTTTGGTGAGCTGGTATGTGGTTCAGCGTTTGAAGTTGTTTGTTTTTTTTGGTTTTTTTTAGAAGTATTTTTGCCCCACTGTGGCGGCGGTGAAAGGTTTTCCTGGGAGATGGTGCTCCCAGGGCTACTCCCTGCCGAGCTATTGGGACTGAGTGGCGGGTCAGCCTCAGGAGTGCAAGGGAACTCCTGGAGCTCCGGCCGGCCGTGAGTCGGGCCGAACCCTGATAAGATCAGGCACGGAGGGTGCCCTGAGGGGATGAATTCAGCTCATCCCTTTTGAGTAAAGTGAGGGCAGGGGGCCGTCTAAGTCTTGGTGCCCCTGGATTGTTTAAACTTATTTTGGAGCTCTCAAGCCGCAGAGCTGTGTTTAGGTGGCTGCCGGCAGGCTGGATTGAACCACAGATGCTGGTTCGGGTTCCCTGCTCCAGGCACAGGGGGATCGGAGGAGCTCTCAGTGACTCCTGGAACCTCCTGAAGCCGTGAAACAGGCCGGGAACATGCCCAATGGTGAGAGAGCCAAGTGAGTCCCTCTGGGACCCAGGTTTTCTATGCCGGGGTCTTATGAGACCTTAGGCACATTAAGTTCTGTGATTCCGAGAGTAAGGACTGGTGTCAAACTGTCTCAGAGAGCTTTTTCTTAGCCAGATGTGTGAGTGAGATATGGAGCAGTACTGGTGTATGGTATCAGCTCCAAACCAAGGGAGCTGCAAGTTGCAAGCCTTTGTTTTACCGGGTTCTGAGAGAATTCCGTGTATGATAGTGCTGTGGGCTTCTGCAGCAGTAAGCTGTGTCGGTAATTAAAATTTGAGATTTCAGGAAGAGCAGAGAAGCTTTAGAGAGAAGCTTAGAAAAATTCCAAGAAATGCATCCTGGGAGAAAGTGGAAAAAGAAGTAAGCTCTGTTTGTTTTTTTTTCTTGAGTGACTGCAATATTTATTTTGTAGAGAAACAAACCCATTTCTTAGTATGCCTTCTAATTTCTTTACTTTAGTGAATATCGTAAAATTTTGTGGTTGATTTTAATTTTAAAAGCAAGTTACAGTAATTTGCATAGTAGTCACTTCTTAAAGTGAAAACTTATCAGGCTGTCAATAAGTGTGAGAGCTGTTAGCCCTAATGTTGTTTGTGTCCCGTGCTCATGGGCGCAGCCCATGGTTCTTAACAGCAGAACCCGGTACCAGCCTAAAAGCAAAATCCTATGGATTGTTGTAAATCTTTTTACTGCTGCTGAAAATTATTTTGTCTCTCTTTTCACAATATGAAATGCTGATCATCTCTCTGATGATTTCTAAAAAGAGTTATTGTGATGGTGTGTTTAAGTGAAGATCAGGCTCAGAACTGCCATGATTTCTTGTTCTTTTGAATTTGCCAAGAAAATGCACGTCTCTAGGAGTGCTTGTGTTGTTTTGCAGCTGTGCTTATTACAGAAGCAGAAGTAGACCCAGTTAAAAGATTAGAATTAAGATTGTTAGTGTTTCGAATTGAGAAGAGAATTGTGGAGACTCTAAACTTGGTCTATTTTAATAAGTACATGTGTTTTTAGAGATGAGTCTTATTTTGTGAAAGAAGAGTTTGAAAACAATTGTAAGACTGGTTCTTGCTATAGATTGTTCATAGTATATAAGCTGCAAGTACTGTTGAAACATAAAGGTATTGTCAGAAACTTGTCAATGTATCTAAATTCCTGTAAAAATAAAAGACCTGATCATATCTTGTCATAAAAAGGTTACACTAGAGATTATTCACATTAAGGAGCTGTGTGAGGATAGACTCCTTTGTACTTGTAGAAGAAAATTTAGAGAAGAATGATGTCTGTGTCTTCATTTCTAGCTTGACTGAAGATCTGTTCAAGGCAGTAGAAATAGTAATTGCAGGTTTGTTTTAGTTGGTAAAAGTAGCTGGCTAGCTGACTGGTCTCTGTGTCTAGCGCCTTTGGGGTTTTGGGGAGGATCCCCAAAAAGGAGGTGTTAGGATTTTGTAGTTGATTCTAAAGCAAAGTAATTTGTGTAGTGGAAATTCTGGAGGGATGTGGTGTAAAGAGTGCGAGATGATAGTGGCAGAGAGAGAGAGAGGTTTGCGATGCCTTTCATTAGAGTTGTAAAGATTTTTAGAAAGAGAATGAGAAGTGTCTTGTTGGCTCCGAAGAGTGTGCACTGGCTTGTGAGGAGAAAAAAAAAAAAAAAAAAAAAACAACTTTCAAGCGCGATTAGAGGTGAGAATTGTGCCCGAAATAGGAGATGTTAGGAGCATCTGGAGCGCTGGGTTAGGAGTTGCTAGGTTTAGGTGTTGTTTTATTGCTTTTATGTAAAGCGGCTGCAGCAGGACCCGGTCCCTGTGAGTGGCGAACAGCGGGGCCCGGTGTGGCGGCTCCCGGTCCTCTCCCACCCGATGTGAAGGGTGCAGAGCGCGGTTCGTGAGGGGCGCTGCTGGAGCGGGACCCGCCGTGTCTGTGCCGGGGTCTCGAGGGGTGCGAGGTGCCGGCAGTGCTCGCCGGCCCGGCAGCGGTGCTGGGTGAGGTTTGGTGCTGAGGAGCGAGCTGGCCCAGCAGAGGAGCCCCAGACCAGAGCACTGTGGACTCCGGGCTCTGCCCCTCGGCTGTGGTGGGAGCTGAGTGTGTTTGAACATGCCAGTCCTGTGTGTGAAGGGACGGCACAGCAGGGAAAGAGGGGACACGAGCTTTGCCCCAGGGTCAGCACGCAAGTGACAGCCCCTCCCTGCAGAGCGAGCTGCTGAAACAGCCTGCTCGGCCCAGAGCTGCGGCAGCAGGAGGGGGAGAGAGAAATAGCCTGAAAAACTGCTGTGAATGGGAAAGAAGGAACGGAACAAAGGACGAAGAAACAGACCGGTGTATGATGAGACCAAAGCAAAAGTAGTCTAGCTCGTTAGGTTCTGAAAACCTCATCAAAGTGTTTAATTTCTTGAAATAAGATCTCTTTTTATTTTTTTTCCCTTTCTTTCTTTTACTCTTGTTGTTAAAAGGAAGGGGTTTGTTCTAAGAAACCGATTAAAGAAGTTTGTGAAGCTAAACAAGTAAATATTAACCAAAGGGTAAAGGTAATGAATGTAATTTATTTGAAGTCAAAACTAACCTAGCCTTTCTTGTTTAACTAATTTGAACGCGCAGAAAGAGATTGGCTCCTATGTTAACTGTTAAATTTCGCTTAACCCAAGAATTTTAAAGAATACTGATGGAAAATTTTGATGTGATGTTTTCATTCTCCCTGTGTTATTAAGAAATTGTTTTCAGGTACTACTGATAATTAAGGCAGAGAAGCTGCAATCTGGATCAAAGAGTGAAGTTGGATTCACACCAATAAGATCAAAAGATCTGAGGACTGAACTGTAACACCCAAACAGGGTGATACAAACTGGACTCTTGGATAGAGGCCGGCGGTAATGAACTGAAACAATCCAAATGACCCAAGGAATGAGCTAAGAATCACGCCTAACTGAGAAGTAAGACCAAGCCTGTATCAGTAGTTTCAAGTCCTGCCTGGACAAGTTCTGGGACACTTTCAATATCCACCTTGGGGAGGAAAAATCCCACTCCAAACAGGAGGACTGGGGCTGTTTTAGTCGGGAAATCCTCGTATATTTTTACTTTTGTCTGTGATTTGTATAAAGGAGGGGGGGAGAACCACAACTTCCATCAGTGCCACATCATATACCTTGTCTAAATCATCCCAATATGGGACATGCTATCTGGATTAAATATAAGTGTTTAAATTAGAGAATAATAGGTATTATGGTTCACAAAGTTAAGCCTCTCATTGCAGGAAGTGTTGGGTGCCAAATCTATTAAGAATAACTTAAATGATAACTTTTTTTTACAGATGGGAAATTACTAGTGCGTGTTGAGTGGGAAGTACCTGAGGAACGGTGGGAAACTGCTGCTAAAAGGTGTCAAAAGAAATTTGCTTGGAAATTACAAAAGAGGAAGTGACAAGGAAATAGGGGGCAAGACCAGACTGACCACTACAACTCGCCACCGAGAAGAATATAAAACACCTGCTGTGAGCTGCAACCTCATAGGCAGGATTGGTGGGGGTGTAAGTCATACTGGACCCCTATTATTCCTTCTTCTGTCACTTATCCTTTTCCCTTTTGGGACACCAGCAAAGCCATGTTACAAATGCTATCAAAAGCTCTACATGGAATGACACCGGGTTTTCTTTCTTATTACCCACACCAATATCAATAGTCA
Source organism: Pseudopodoces humilis (assembly GCF_049639895.1). Taxonomy (NCBI): domain Eukaryota; kingdom Metazoa; phylum Chordata; class Aves; order Passeriformes; family Paridae; genus Pseudopodoces; species Pseudopodoces humilis. The sequence continues at coordinate 10,539,014 of NC_142203.1, forward strand.
CTGCTATAACCCATCCAAGTTAAGTGCCTGTATACATAAATGGGAAAAATATTGGATCACAGAAAACTTAGAAGTCAGTGGTACTAGATTGAGAAGCATTTGCCCAAAAGAGGAAAAATGGATTTGCTCCACGGGGGCGGTCAAGAGAAAAACCCAAGAATTGATAAAAGAGCAAGTGATAAGAAAAAAGATAAAACCAACACAGAAACCTAAACCTAACTTTACCTCACGTCAGGACCTGTATGCAGGGCTCAAACAGCAATTAAAAGGGGAAATAGATATCTCAAGACTAGGGAAAAACCTGTTTGTGGATTTAGGGGAGAGGATAAGTAAAGAACTTAACATAACGAACTGCTGGGTCTGTGGAGGAGCCTTGATGACGGAGGAATGGCCATGGAAAGGTAGTAGCATAGGCCCGGTGGAACTCCTTAAGTGGAACCGGACCAATATAAGAGGGGGGACTCAACCAGAAAGATGGATTCTAAGTTCAACAGTGATAGGGGAAGAATGTTTATGGCGAACTGGTAAGGAATTTATTAAAGAAATAGGGAAAACTCCCTGGAAAAGGTATAAGGTTAGCAATGGAACTTCTACATGGTGGATCCCAGAAGAGCCAACTCTGTATTGGACTCAAGGAAAAGTAAAAGAAAAGAATTGTGTGTATGATAATCGAACCAGACTCTTCAGATGTAATGGTAAAGGGAGAAATCCTTACTCTGGAATCCCAGAAATATCTAAATTTGGGGAAAATATAAATCAACAGAAAAATGACTATTAGAAGGCACCAGATGGCTTATTTTGGATATGTGAGAAAAGTGCATACCCAAAGCTCCCTTCGCAATGGAAGGGGAGTTGTACTCTGACGAGACAGAAATCAGTTGGGGGTGTTAGTTTTGGAAGTCCTAAAAAGAAATAAAAGAGAATGGTTTTGAGCACCTCAAAAATGGGGAGATGAGAAATGGCCCCTGAACGCATATTGGAAACATTCTTGGGCACAAGATGGAAGTTGAGGATATCGAACCCCAATTTTTGCATTATGAAACTCCAAGCTGTTGTAGAAATCATAACCTATAAAACAGCTGAGGCTATGGAACTACTAGCCAGTCAGAGATGAAAAGCCAGAGCTGCAATATATCAGAGTAAAGTGGCTTTAGACTATTTATTAGCTAAAAGAAGGGGTGTTCTGTAAAAAAAAAAAAAAAAAATAATAAGATTGTTGTTTTCAATGACAATAAAAATGCCATTCTAGATATCGCCAAAGATATCAGAAAAATGGCCCATGTGCTGGTTCAAAAATGAAAATCAGTAACGACCAAAAATTGATGGGATAATGTATTGGGGATAGAGTAGTAGAAGCTAAGCTTCTTCCCCTTGTAGCAGTGCTACAGCTGGTTTAATAGTTCTTCTTTGTTTAATCCCCTGTTTAATTTGGCTGATCACCAATATAGTTCAAAGCATAGCAAATGCCTATAGACCTGAAATTAGCTACATCTAGAATGGCAAAAACAAAAACAAAAAAAAAAAAAATCATAGTATTAAGAAAACAAAATAATGTGAAAAATCTGTTGAAAGAAGCTAAATTGATTTGTGAATAAATGAACGAGTGCTAGAAGCTAGAAAACAAGAATTATTGCTCAAGCCAAATGATTTATAAAAAAAAGAAGAGGAGGGGTTTGTTATAAATTTGTATTGTGATATTGGCTTTCGCAGATGAATATTATATGTTAAATACTTTTTAGCTATGTATGTACTTTTTTCTTGCTAACAAGTCTTAAGCTTAAAAGAATTTCCTAGGTACCAGGCAAGGAAACCCCAGAGGGCAAGGACAGTGGGGCCCAAACTCTTATCAAGAGAACAATAGAAGCCAAACTGTTATCAAAAAGCCAGTACCAGGACGTGGGCAGGGGGGAAAGATAAGCTCAGCTGCCCTCAGAAGAAGGATGAGGGGCCCAGACTCTTATCAACAACTGACCATCTGCAGAGAAAAGGAAACCAGACTCCAAAAGAATGATGACCAGCAAGAATAATGATGACCAGCAAAAAAATTATGATGACAAGCAGAAACTGAGACTGTGCAGAAGCATGATCCAAGAAGGCGGAACCAGGGAGGGGACATGCTTGAATATGCATTAACCCCTCACAGCAAGGATGGGATACCAGGTGTGCTCTTGGCAGCGCGCCAAGGCACCCGGCCGTTTTAACCCTTTGCTTTATTTCTTATGTCTCCTAATTGTCTTTTATTTATATTAAATTATTTTAATAATTTATTAAGTGAATCTCGTTTTTAAGAATACCTACAAACTTTCAGATGAAGTGACATAAGAGTTTAGTGCATAAGAATTCAACCTAAGGCCTCACTGTTACTATCTGTCCATAAATTTGCCATGATGGTCTTTTCAGTTGCAGAAGTATAGAATTTTTTGCAAAGATTTTTGAATCCAGATCAACTTATAAGTGTTTCACTGTCCAGAACAGCCATATCTAATTCAAGCCCACACTTCTTGATGCACAGAGCAAGGAAACGACAACATACATATGCACAGACCAGACAGCACCTGTAGGATTTGTGTACAAGCCATGTAAGTGAAAAGTTTGCAACCAATATAATAAAAAATATTTTTAGGACTAATCTGGGGACTTGGGTTTGTTTTTTTTTGTTGTTTATTTTTTGTTTGTTTGTTTGTTTTTTTATCTGAGTACATTCTGTCTAAGAACACTGCACTTAGTTATCTTTGCCACATGCTTGTCAGGCAGCATGACAGTTTACCAGTTCTAGCCCTGCCTGAGCAAAATTAGGGTACAATTCCACAAAGAACCTAAAGCTAAGCATGTGACTGTGATGGAAGGTTAGGTGTCACTCTAGAGAGCAGGGGCTGACAGCTACAGAGTTGGCAACAAAATCATGCTTGGCAGATTGGTTTTCACTATGCTTTGTTTTCTCCTGCAATCTTGAACTGACATTGCATGAACACCCTTAATTGCTAGCCAGAGACTTAACCATATCACTGTTTTGGTGACAGATGTTCCTGGTTAAGGAAATGCAGTACACTCAATTGTGTAAGTCATTGTAATTTCAATAGCAGAGCACATTGCTGTGTTGTAGAATCACAGAATGGTTTGGGCTGTAAGAGACTTTAAAAACCATTTTGTTTCAGCCCCACTACCATGGGCAGGAACACATTTTACTAGACTAGGTTCCTCAACTGTAGTACTAAAGTGTCTTAAAATCCAGATTTACATGTTTACCTTACATCACAGACAGAAAAATTGGTTTCTCTAATGTCTGAGGGGGCCTCAGTAGGCCACCATTGCATCTGGAAAATTCCCAAGGGGCTACAAAGGAAGCAGCATCCCTGACCTGATATGAAACTCCAAATCAGGCCAGGCTACAGAGGTGCCATAAGAAGTGGTGAATGTCACATCTTTGGAAAATTCAAGGTCAGGCTGGGCACAGCACTGAGTAAACTGATCAAGTGGAGGGTGTCCCTATGCAAGGCAATGGGATTGGAATGAGGTGTCCCTTAAAGGTCCATTCCAATCCAAACCATTCTGAGATTCTGTGAGCCTGTCTTCACAGCAGCCAGGCTGAGAGGCCAAGTCCATCTGAGTGTAACAAGAGCCCAAGCAAGCCTCTCGTGAATAACTATGAGTGACCTGTCAAATTGCCGAAGTACTGAAATAGGTCAGGAATGCTTTCTGCTGGACTCTGCCAGACCATAGTCTCCCAACTACAGTCTGTGGTGGAATGCTGCTCAGACCTGGGGAGAAGAGTGGTAGCAGAGAAGCATCAAGGATTTCCTCTAACTCTCTGCAGACAAGGCACTGCATAGCTAATTAGTCACAGGAAAATGCACCATTTGTTATGCCAGTGCAAGATAACAGTGCTCCACTTCAGCTTTACAGAAGACCAGCTTCATAAACAATGCTGTACCCAAACCTTCCCTCAAATGGAGTCTTTTGGCCACAGGGACAAGTGATGGGGGCTGCTGTTTCTCATTAAACACTCAGTAGGCTAAATGCAAAGACCAGTTTCTTATCGGACATCAAATGATTCAAGCATAATACACAAGTTAAAGCCTACAGAGAGGGAATAGACTGATTTCTAACATGTCACAATGCTACTACAGGTATGAAAATCTTGTAGCTGCCAGCGCCACAGAAAAAGTCTTCACCATGGAGAAGATTAGCAGGGAATCGGAACAAAGAGGACTGTGAATACAATGAGTAACATACCTTGCAATGCAGAGAATAATCCAAATTATTCACTCTTTAAGGAGTGAGGAACCAACTTCCTGCTTTTCAACATCAGATTGATGCTTTCCAGCAAATAAAACCCAAACTACCACTATATATTTACATATACACACACAAACAAGGCTGCTTATATAGTATGATACACCTAAGTTTAGGGAAACAATCTTGTAGCTTTCTGATAGCAAATTACATTTGCATAATAAAATGTACTGAAAGGCAAGCTCAAGCTGAGTGGGTGTAGGCAGGTAGTATGCTTCAGCAGTAACTTAGAAAGCTGTTCCCCTAGCACATTTGTAGTGTTGATGTGCCTCAAATCTTGGGGTGTTTTTTGGCATTTTAAAAAAAACTTTCTTACCATTTCTGGCAGCTTCCTGATAACAAGAAAGAAGATGCCATCTCCATGTTTATAACAGCAAATCCATAATTACTGCACAGGAAGAGATGAACAGACCAGAATCTACACCTAAATGGACATGGCTTGTGTTTTTTCTGGAATGTGCCTAAACCTAGCACCCCAGACAAATAGGCAACAGTATCTGAGAGCAAGATGTGCATTACAGCCCAGTTTTCTCTATTGCCCTTTATCTCTTGGCCTAAAGCTTCAAATCAGTACACACCTTCTATGTGAACATTATTTGAACCCAAATTTTTTACTGCTTAGGTACCTTAAGAATAAACTCTGCTTTTCTACATAGCATTTGAAAGAATAAAAATAAAATTAAAAAAATCACAGGCAACTTCAGATTTGGCTCTGTTGCAGGTCTGGGAAGAAGAGCTGTCCTACACAAAGGTGTGCCAATTTACCTAAATTTGTAACCCTGCTATTTATATATTTTCATATCAAATCACAGGAGTTTAGCTTGTCTCCCTTATTTTGCAGAAGTAGATTTTAGCTTCTAACCAAGCTATGCAATATTTTCCCCAGTAAACTTTCATATGTTTTCAATTTACTTTATTTTTCTTAAGTCTTGTACAGACATCTTGAACTGTGCTCTCTCTTCAGGTAACATTCATACTCAGTGGGATTCTATTTTAGTCCTCAGAGTTAGTCATTCCTGTTCCATCATTTTTCTTGCTTTTGAATGTTGTTTTAAAAAGCACTTTCAATTTTTGGAGGTTGATCAGAGGGTGAGCAGACCCTGTGCCAAAAGGCAGCCAACTAATTTTGATGTGTTAGTGAAATTTTAAAGCAAAGAGCATGAATCTTGTGGCCTGTGCAAGGTTGTACTTTGATGGTGTTTTACTTGATTGTGTTTGTTCATGCCACAATCTCACATTAAGCTGAAATCCAGCAGTTTTCATGAGTTGCGTAAATCCTTCTGATCATGTAATCTATCAGTATATTCCTGGACCTTTTCATCCTAAAGGGAAAACACGAACTTCTAAGTGCATTTTAGTCTGATCTCTAAGGATGAGCAGTCAAGCATACTTACTGAGCTATTTAGAGCCATGCTACGAGACCTACACTAAAAATCACTGTTAGACATGCAGACAAATGATGGGAGCACTGGCTGGACTCTGGCCAGAGGCTAACCAAGCTAATCAGGATGTGGAAAAATTTTGGACATGTTGTGAGGTAACTGTTGGACATGGATATTCCAGGTCCCATCCCTGGAAACGTTCAATGTCAGGTTGTGTGGGGCCTTCAGCAACCTGATCTAGTTGAGAATGCCTTTGCTTATTTCAAGGTGATCAGACTAGTTGGGCTTTAAAGGTCCCCTCCAACCCAAATTATTGTGTGATTCCACAAGAAATGGCAGTGTGAGATACTGACATTGGGGTGATACTGACATGAGTGGTGCCATGGGGGAGGGAGGGAGGGATATCATTAGCAGCTGAGGGGGTGTTGTGTGAGACATGGCCAGATAATCAGGAGGAGCACTAAAGACCTTTAAGGAAAGACAGCCTTGTAAAGCTACCAAACCCACATAACTCTATCATATATATCATGTCAGGTAACAGAATCAGAAATATTAAATTTGGTGTCTGGCAGGAAAAAGTAATTTGAAGTTGTTGCTTTCTGAGGAAACTGATGTGGACATAAGAAGACACAAGAGTGATGAAATGAAGGGTTGAGAGATGTGTAAAGGGATAATAAGGTCCGCAGATGATGTAAGTGGGGCTGTCTGGGGATAGTTGGCAGGCTATCCTGCCCTTGGGCATGGAAGCTCCAGCAAGAGAGTGAAAAAACGGAGAGCTCCACTGTCACCGTTTGAATGGTGCCTGGTTATGACCTCAGGAGAACAGGATGAGAGCAGTCCACCCCTGTATCCAGAGGGACCAAATGAAGCATCCTTGTAGCATCCTTGTAGCACCATGCAGATGCCCCTTCCAGGTCTGGTGGCTTTGTGGGGCTGAGCACTGTTGCTTAACCAACCTCCCAGTCCCAGTCCTTGTTGCTCTCTGGTGCTGCTCCAGGGAAGGGCCAAAAGATGCACACTTTTGCACTTTTGTGAGATGCACATCTCACCATTCATGTATTTGTCTCCCAAACCAGTTCCAGTGCCTGTCATCTCATTGTTACAGGTCCAAATTACCAGTCATTCACAGTAGTCATTTGCTACAAAAAGTCCTTGAAAGTCTCAGTTTCCACAAGACTTCAAAGGACTAGGGGAAGCTTTGGAAAACCTGCCAATACAAATAGTCATCAGGGATATCAGCCAGTGTCTAACACTTATTTTTCCGTGGTTTATAACTAATTTTAAAAGCCCTTTGGCAAGGAAATCACTTCCCACTAACTGAAAATGAGTTGTCTTTTTGTCAGCTGAGGACTTGATCACTCCCTGCCCACTCTTCTTCTTTCCTGCACAGAAGCTTCCCCCTCTGTGGTCATCTGCTGACTCATGATTTCACTACAGAGTTTAAAAACTACTGCAATGCCTCTAAGCAATGAGGTTTGCATCAGAACAAATGACAAGATAAATTTCTCTGTTTCTCTGTGCTCAAGCCTAACAAGATCAATATGCAGAAATACAGTGCCTGAAGTTTAAAATTAATTTGGAGTTTGTAGGACATCTCTCTAGAAAGCAGGGATGAAGGGATGATATTCTTAAGCTTAGTTGCATTGTCATTTGTCATTTTTGTTAAGTCCAACAGCATCCTTGTGCAGAAGCTGAGAATTGGCTGCAGAAGTCACAATGGTGGGTCAGGAATCTGGGACTTGAACTAATCTGGCAGTTGTGTGATCTTACATCAAAGAGGTTATGTAGTTCGGTAGGAAAATGTGACATTGCACTCACAAGAGCACTCAGGGTAGCTGCTTCTTTTTACAGGTTTTGATATAAGCTGCTCGCTCTTCTGGCAAAGCAGATTTTCTATTAGGAATGAGGAATGGAGTTCCAGAAAGGTTGCTTGTGAAGTCTGGGGATTTAACAACTAGAAATGTCAAGGGTAACTTCTTTAGAAGGTACTGTTTGAGAATAACCTTATTCTGCCACTGACTTCTGATGACAGGACAGCAGTAAAGCCAGTTTCAGTGCTTCCCTCTTGCTTCAAGGAATCATCTGAGTGACGGCTCAACCAGCATTGACTTTTTTTATTATTTTTTTTTATTATATATAAAAGAGACATTACAATGGAAGAAGGGGGTCTGAAGAGGAGTTCCTACAGACCATTCCAGATTTACTGCCCATTGCATTGCCATCTGCAGCTCTAGAGAGCAGGGGCTGACAGTTCCAGTGCCATCTGCAGCTCTGATATGTGGATCCTTCCCAATCTTGCATTCCCAATCTTGCCCTGTATCCGTGCAAACCAGCTGCACAACCTCTCTGGCTCTACAACCAGTCTTGCTCAGAGTTAGAGCCAGGGCCATGGGTATTCCCTGGATGAGCAGAGCAATATATGGTATCCTCACAGCCCAGAGGTTCTCACATTTTTTGAAGTATTTAATTTTCTGTGTAAAAGAAAGACAACAGAAAGCCTTGTCTAGCAAGAAGGATTTCTGCTTTGGTTAATCAGAGACAAGAAACAAAGAAAGTCAGTGACTGTCTTGATCCAGCAGCTCTCATTAAATAAGGAATATGCATTTGACTGTCTCCCCTTTCGGAGAAAAGGAACCTCAGTCCAGATCATCACCAGGAAGGGATTTCGTGCCGTCCTGAACAACAGTATGATGATGAAGAATCATAGAATCACAGAATAGTCTGGGTTGGAAGGGACCTTAGAGATCATCTAATTCCAAGCCCCTGCAATGGGCCAGAACACCTTCCACTAGACCACATTGCTCCAGAGCCCCATCCAACCTGGTCTTGAATGTTTCCAGGTATGGGGCATCCATAGTTCCTCTGGGAAACCTGTGTCAGTGGTTCATAACCCCCATGAGGAGAAATATCATTCCTATATCTAAATCTACCTTCTCTTAGTTTAAATCCGTTAACTCTTATCCTACATTTACATGCTCTTAAGTCCCTCTCCAGTTCTACTGTAACTCCCTTAGATACCAGAAAGTGCTCTAAGGTCTCCCTGGAATCTTTTCTTCTCCAGGATGAACAACCCCAACTGCATTAGTATGTCTTTGTAGGAGGGGCACTGCAGCTCTTTGAGTATCTTCATGACCACCTCTGGACACTTTCCAGCAGGTCCATGTCTTTCCATGAATGGTTAAAAAACCAACAACAAACAGCCCAGGGGTATTTATACCCTCATTTGTATAGAGGTGGCAAGCCATCACCACCCAAGTCAAAGTGTAGGCAGAGAAAGAGCTGCCATCACAGCTACAGAGCACTTGGGATGGCAGAGAATCACCCCATCACCCATCACCATGTGGAGGAGACTAATGCAGTCTAAGTATGAAGAAAAGGGTAAATTATAAAGTCCTGACAGATCAGTTTGACTATCAACCAACAGGAAAAAAAGATATATTTCATAAGAGGCGCAAGGTTTGACTTGAAAGCAAAAAAAAAGACTTCAAAGTCTTCAAAGATAAAAGTCAAAGAAAAGACTTCTCCTCTAAAAACAGCTTCAAATAGAAGGCCTCTCTAGGCTTTTTGTGATACATTTGGTCCTACTGGGACTGACCAAGATGTGTATTTAAAGAGGACGATACACCTTTGACTTGATTAGAGAGACTTCCATGGGTGTTTCTGAAGTGTGAAATGACCTGTGCTATCCACTTCAGTAATTGATCTAAGAGGGTCATTTACAATGTTTGGAAGGAGAGGAGAAAACAAAGAGAATTTGTCACCCCTGAAATTTGGTTCTTCAGTTGAAGAAATGCTTTTTGTATGAAATATATAATGATAATATACTGTCCTTGTAACTTCTTGCTGATGAGTGTTGGGGTACAAGAGAGAGGAGGAAGGATGGAGAAGAACCTACACAGTTTTCATCCTCACTTTGTGCCCTGCTGTGTTTAATAAAAGACAAGCAGCATCAAGTAGCACTGAGTTGGATTTTTGTCAGGTATACTTCTCCCTTGAATTGACTTCAAAAGATTTTGAATACCTGGAAGAATTTAGAATATTTAGGAAAAAGGTTTCATTTATGTAATCGTTATATATGTGTGATTCATTTTTCCATTCTCGAAAGGATCACATTCAGTTCTACAACCATTGTGATGCTACACATGTATATTTCACAAGTAGGCACAATCCATTCTAGGATCAACCAGTGTTGTGGTCATGAAGGGGCAGATGCACAGCTTGGACCAGAGGACCTATAACCCTGTACAAGCACAGATATGTCACAATGGTGTGTAGAATCTCCTGTGATAATTATACTAATTTTTTGAGACATTTAACAACCACAATCCAACAGTCTGCACAGAGAGCTGCTTCTGAACATTTGCTCTTACTACAGTTTCAGGATAAACACAAAAATCCTAGCACTTTATTATACCTCAAGGTTTTAAAAGGAAGTGTCTTCCTTTAGTCATTGCAATTAGATTTATCTGTGTATCTTCCAGAGACCCTAGCCATAAGCTGGTATCTCATGACAGTAGGAATTAGAGATAGTAAACCCAGTAGAAGACTTTAGATGATCAGATCAAAGGATCAAAAACCCTACAGCTACCAGAGAGATAATAATTTACACAGTTATTGTACTCTGCCACCAGAAAACCAGGATTCAGGTCTTTGCAAGTTCCTGACTGGGAGAAGAAAGCCAAGGCTTTGGAAGGATTGAAAGGAAGCAGCAGATGGTCAGAGTGGTGATTCTGGGTAGTGTCAATGGGAGTAAAGTGTTAAGTGGTTCTAAGTGGTTCATTTTTGTCCTAAAATAGAATGAATATGAAATAACAACTTAAAAAAAAAAAAATAATGGTTAATACACACCCTGTTCCCTCAGTGTCTTCATTGGCCTTCAGGCATACGTTCCCACAAACTCAGTCTACATAGATCCTCCAGAATAAAGGAATTTGTGAATATTGAATATAAAGAATATGGATTCCTGGGTTTCATGATATCCTAAATCAAGTACTGACCAGATTTATTCAACCACTATTTAGGGGTTCTGATTATGGATGAGAGAAGGGTAAAAGAACACACAGGGAATGGGGGAGTGCAAAGCATTAATGTTTAAGGAGGAAAGTGGAGTAGAAGAAGGTATTGTACTTACATAGATTTAGTCCTTTTGTCTATTCCTCCTTACTGAAGAGCAAAGCTGAGCTTTTATTGTGTGTCAGAAGAGCTTTACATTTACATATGTAGGAAGAACACCCTGGACTTCAGAAAGCTCACTGGCACCCAAAAATCTCCGGCTGTTCTCCTGTGTTGTTACAAGGTCTCCTAAAAGCACCAAGTCAGTGACAAATACATGGCTTACTAAAATGAGGAGATGAGGAAGGAAAAGTACTACACCACCCAAGTTGCTTCAGGACTGGTGCCACAGGTAGCATAACTCCTGCCACTGGGATGTATCCTCAGCATTGTCTTTGCACCACTGATTAATTTTGGAAGATAAGATGAGCCAGTGTACAGAGACGTCCATCAGCTCAATGCCTCAACTGCAAACTGGCAACAGCTCATCAAATGAGATATTTCTACCATCCACCTTCTTTGTAATCATGCCGCAATGGGATACCAACCACCTTCTGATGTCACAAGGAGTACAAAGTGGGAAGGAAAGAAAGGTAGAAAGGTTCATGACTAGTTTCCTGCTAGCAAAAAAAAAAAAAAAAAAAAAAAAGTAGTGCTAGCATGATTATCCATTAAATTTGTCAAGGAAGATGAAAATTATGATCATACAACACAAGTCTGTTAGAGGAGGGTAATCAACATTGTAGTTGTATTATTTTATTTCCAGGAATGTGTCATCTTTTCTCAGAACCATTTTCACTTTGAAGGAATAGGAAGGCTCTGCCCCTGCAGGTAATGACTGTCACTGCAGGGTGAGATACTGACCATTGATGAAACTCTTATGTCTACTACCATGTCAGGAATGCCAGATACATTTTTGCTATAAAGTCACAATATTGTTCAGCAATAAGACCTACCAGTCATGGTGTGTGTTTCTGCACCTCTCTAGAACCCTTAGCAGGCATCACTGCTAAGTAAGAGCCCTGCATTAACTTTACAGAGGGAAGTAAAGAATTTAACTTCTGTCTAGTGGTGGAAAGTGAGGCAAAGGCATGTATTTGGATTTGGAGTGCCTCCATGTCTGCTTCAAACTTTCCAAGTATATATTTATTGATACTCCTCAAAAAATAGTGTTATTTGCAAGATTAAGATTTAGATTTTATTAAAAATGCAGAGATTTGAATTTCCATTCACAAAATTAGATGCTGAAGGACTCAAATTTCAGTGGTTCACAAAAAACCTGCTGCCCCAGGTTGATAAGAGTGTTTTCAATGCTTACCAGCACATGATCTTTGTTAACACCAATCTTAACAAAACTGGAATCTGAATCATAACAAAGGTTTTCTTTTCTTCATAAACTGTTAAACTGAGATTATTTAGAAAGTGAGGTTTGTAATTCTTTAGTGCATTTTAGTAATTTTTTGGTGCAATTTTTTAGTGTATACTGGTGTATTTTAATCTAGATACCTCAAAAATTCTTTGAATGTGCTGGGAAAGGTGCTTTGGAGAAAGCAGAATTGTTAATATAATATTTGTTTGCACTGTTCATGTAAGTTGAATGATTAAAGCAGATACAGACTGTAAAGTACATTGTTAAAGGCTGAAAGGAACCCTATATCTTTGTTTTGAAATCAGTGAAGCAACTCTTCTGCTTTCTATTGGTTTGGCTATTTGGGCCAATTATTTACTTGCTTAAAGTGCGACATGAATGGTAAAGTAGTAAGATTGCTCTTTCTGCAACATATACTTGGTTTATTCTTAAATATTTGCCCTTCCATGTACATTAACAGTTACATTACATGTAACAGGCATTACAGCTGTCAGTATTATTTCCATCCTAAAAGTGAGGGGGAAAAAGGCCTAAACACAAAGAGATGCAGGAATTTGCACAGTGTTATCCTATACACATAGCAGACACACTCCCTTGCCGCAGGCAAGTCTCAGAGGCACCAGAAGATGAGAAATATCACTAACCATTTAATTTGCTGTCCCTGAAACACACAGATTTGGGAAAGAACTTATCTTTGATAATTTATTTCTGCTAAAGATCTGAACATGAAGGCACTCAGAAGTTATTAAGCTATTTTGGTGAAGTGCTTTGTGGATTCAAAGAACACTGAACACAGCATGCTGTCTCGGTTTTAGAAGACAGGTGTCTGCTAGGGAGGGCAGGAGCCTCCCTTGGGATGAAAGAATGTAGACCCCCTCCCTCCGAATTATTATAATTTTGAAATCAAGGAGCTTTCAGGCAGAGATCTGGGGATAGGAATAACAGTTCTTTACTACTATAACAAGGCAAACAAACAACAGTAACTCCAGCATTAACAAGAAAACAGAACCAGGGACCCCATGACAGCCTTCTTGGCTGAGACGGGATGGAGGAGAGGCTTTGTTTCCACAAACCCCCTCAGGCAGTCAGTCCCGGTGCTCCTGCAGGGCTCCGAGGAACAGTCGGCTGGAAACAGCAGGGATGAGCTGAGATCCTGGGCTGGTGGATGAGGTGTATCAGCAGCTCCGCAGCGGTGGCTGGCACTGCCACACGTCCTGGCAGGACAGGGGGTGCGAGGCCACCAACAAAGAGGGAAGAAGGAGAAGAAGCAGCAGCTCCGTCTGGGTGATGGCGAAATTCCCTTCTCCCTCCCGCAGCAGCTCTGCACCCAACGCGTCCTTCTCCGAAGCCGAAGAAAGCCAGCCAAAAAACTGTCCCCACCCTCCTTTTTTCCTGCCCCCTTCCCCCCCTGGGCCCAGCCACTCTTAGTCCTTTGTCGAGCACCCACTAAATACCCACAGTTAGGTTGTCTCTGCAGCTAATGGGTAAAAATTCCACGGGCAAGCCAGAACAACAACAAAAAAAGGACACCTAACCCTCAACACTATCCACCCCAAATTTTTTCCCATACCAAAGTGTTACATCAAATATTAAACCTTTAAATTATACATGAACACATACTACTTTAACTATATACATATGTACATACAGATACAGATACAAGCACAGTGTCATGGGTAGTTCACCCTAAAACCAGGTCCCCTTGGGGTATGCACCGGGTCTCCCCATCTTTTTGCATCACCCACCAAGTGCAACCTGACTTTGTCGGGGTCATTACCATGCTGTCCACCCCTCCCAAAAAGGACCTCTATTATCGCCACTTCTCTCAGCTGTTGGATCCCTTCCTCAATGGTTTTCCAGTCCCTTCTATGATAGTGCTCTTCCATTCTCTCTCTGTGGACAAACCTCTCTCTTACACTCATCAAAAGCCGCTCCCAGAGAGAAAGGGGCCCTTGCTCCCTGACGAATACCTGATTCACACCTGAGTCCTGGGTCAAGGGTCCCACATTCCTTGCCTCACCACCATCCAGCTGCACGCCTGTACCCATAAGGTCCCAGACCTGAAGTAACCAGGTTATATAAGGCTCAAGCCCCCGCCTCACAATGTCTTTTTGTAACTTACGGAGACTGTCATATGTCAGAGACTCAATGATGATTTCAACTTCTGGCTCCCCTGTGGGTTGTGAGGGCCCTCCTTTCTTATCTTTATCAACAGGGTGCTGTGATTTCATCTTAGACTTCCTCATTTCCACAGGGGCAACAGCTGCTGACTGTGACTGCCCTTGTGGTTCAGCTGGAACCTGGATGGTTGTAACATCTGTGGCACCATCATCTTAAAAATGAGATTCACTTAATAAATTATAAAAAGAATTTAATATAAATAAAAGACAATTAGGAGACATAAGAAATAAAGCAAAGGGTTAAAACGGCCGGGTGCCCTGGTGCCTTGCCAGGAACACACCTGGTATCTTAGGGATACCCCTTTTATCCCATCCTTGCTGTGAGGGGTTAATGCATATTCAAGCATGTCCCCTCCCTGGTTCCGCCTTCTTGGATCATGCTCTTGCACAGTCTCATTTTCTGCTGGTCAGCATAATTTTTTTGCTGGTCATCATTATTCTTGCTGATCAGCATTATTTTGGAGTTTGGTTTCCTTTTTTCTGCAGATGGTCAGTTGTTGATAAGGGTCTGGGTCCCTCATCCTTCTTCTGAGGGCAGCTGAGCTTATCTTTCTCCCCTGCCCATGTCCTGGTACCGGCTTTTTGATAACAGTTTGCTCTCCATTTCCTGCTGCTGATAATAGCCTGTTTTCCACAGCTTGATCCTCCCATTGTCTTGCCTTGTCCGGATGAAACATATCCTTACCATTCAGAATTCCTATCTAAGCCTATAACTTGCTAAGAGAGAAAAGAATATAGTGAAAGCAAATAATATATATTTATCAGAATAATTGTGAAAAGCTAATATTTACAACATGAATTCACAACAATCAGACTCTCCCTCTTTGGGGCAGGGGGAGGGTTTCTCAGCAGCTGAGGAAATGCACTCCTTTAGCATCTGGCCCATCTCATGCATCTCCTTCACCAGAACCCCCACCCACTCTGGGTGGTTCATTTCTGAGGTGGGCTGTGGGGCAGGGGCAGGCTCTGGAGCAGCATCCCCATCTCTGGGGCTGTGCCAGGTTCTGGAGCAGCATTCCCTGTCTCTGGGGCTGTGCCAGGCTCTAGAGCAGCACTCCCTGTCTCTGGGACTGTGCCAGGTTCTGGAGTAGCATCTCCATTTTGTCTCTGAAGGCTAAGTAGAACAGGCCTATCAGTACCACCAGCCACTGTAAGATGTCATTAGCATTCAGAGAAGATTTTAACCCTTTGAAAACTGGCGGGGTAGGCCCAAGGAACTGGGTGAAAGGTTGGGAGAAAATTTCCCCAGCTGTCTTTTTCTCCCAGTAGGTACTATTACTAAAGTAACCCAAAAACCATCCAGTTAGTGTGTGACAGCTCTGAATCCATGAGCCTGCCGTCCAGAGGACGTTAAACATCCATGAATTCCTCACCTTATCAACCCACAAAACAAACTGGCTACCACAGTAGCCTTAGTTATAGGACCCATATTTAAGTAAGGTGCAGCAAATGGGAGAAATATAGCTGTGACCACATGCCCCGTGAACCTGGGTAAGCTCAACAACATGGTTCTACCTAACAAGTTTTCTAAATCCAGCACACAAAAGTTAGGTTATTTAAGAACTGTTATTCCTTTTTTGCCCTTTTTCTCTCAGTGCCCCACGTTGGGTGGCCAAAATCTGTCTCGGTTCTAGAAGACAGGTGTCTGCTAGGGAGAGCAGGAGCTTCCCAGCTCCGCGGCGGTGGCTGGCACTGCCACACATCCTGGCAGGACAGGGGGTGCGAGGCCACCAACAAAGAGGGAAGAAGGAGAAGAAGCAGCAGCTCCGTCTGGGTGATGGCGAAATTCCCTTCTCTCCACCACAGCAGCTCCGCGACCCAGCAAACAAAATGTCTTTCCCCAAAGCTGAAGAAAGCCAGCCAAAAAACTGTCCCCACCCTCCTTTCCTGCCCCCTTCCCCCCCTGGGCCCGGCCACTCTTTGTCCTTTGTCGAGCACCCACTAAATACCCACAGTTAGGTTGTCTCTGCAGCTAATGGGTAAAAATTCCACGGGCAGGCCAGAACAACAACAACAAAAAAGGACACCTAACCCTCAACACATGGGCATGTGACTGAGAGGGCAGGATGTTCTCAGCAGCAGCTGGTGAGTATAAGGCTAAGCCTATCAGTACTACAGACTGCTTTGAAAGATATTGGTAAACACTGAAATTATATTAAAAGCAATTTGAGGTGTGTGAAGGGAAAAGTAATCCAACTGATGTGTTTAGTTCAAGTCCCATTCCCTGCTCTGCTGACAGCTCCAGATACCTTCTGCAAAGTACTTTGTGGCTCTAGGCCAGTGTGCCTATAACCTATCTGCTCTCCAGGGCAGTCAGGTTTGTTAATAGAAAGGTATAAGATGAAATCAGGATCCATTAGGGAATATATGGAGGCTGAACCTTATTTTCTTCACAACCTGTGGTGTGCCTAGTATCCAAGATAGAATATAAGGAGGGAAAAGTGGGGTTACTGGTACAGCCTTGTGCTTTATTTCAGGGGACAGGTGGTCATATCAGTCCCTTCTCTAAACAAATGGTCTGGATAGGCACTTGGTTAGAGGTGGGAACTTCCTGAATCTCACTCAGAGTAAGTAGCTAGTAGGTACTATAGCTGGTAGCTCAGGATAGTAATGAAGAACTAGAAGCTTCTCAGGTAGTGTAGGCACAATTACCAGTTACAGAACCTCCATCACCAACAAGCCTTAATCCTTTGGAAGGACTAAGAGGATTTCTGATGGTAACTCCATAATACCTGGGAGGTCTGAAAGAATTTTAAATCACATGTGTTACTTGATATTTTGGTCTCTAGGAGTTGGAAGTGGGTTACAAAACAGTTGTCAATAACTCCATGAGCACCTGGCAGAAGTACTGATTTCATCTGCAGAGAGCCCTTATTCAGCAAACATACCTATTTTGTCACAATTTCATTTTAGTTTTTGAATGCTGTTGACTTGCAGAGCTGCCAAAACTGCTTAAACCTCCAATCACAGTTAATAAGGAATAAACAGACAAGCAGATGGGTACATAGTGTTATAAATTTGTATTGTGATATTGGCTTTCGCAGATGAATATTATATGTTAAATACTTTTTAGCTATGTATGTACTTTTTTCTTGCTAACAAGTCTTAAGCTTAAAAGAATTTCCTAGGTACAAGGCAAGGAAACCCCAGAGGGCAAGGACAGTGGGGCCCAAACTCTTATCAAGAGAACAATAGAGGCCAAACTGTTATCAGCGGAAGAAATTAAACCCAGCTGTCCTCAGGGGAAGGATGATGGCCCCGGACTGTTATCTGCCCTGACCATTTGCAAAAAGAAAGGAAACCAAACTCCAGAAAAATGCTGACCAGCAAGAATAATGATGACCAGCAAAAAATATATGCTGACCAGCAGAAAATAAAACTGTGAAGAGCATGATCCAAGAAGGCGGAACCAGGGAGGGGACATGCTTGAATATGCATTAACCCCTCACAGCAAGGAGGGGATAAAAAGGGGATCCCTGGGATACCAGGTGTGCTCTTGGCAGCGCGCCAAGGCACCCGGCCGTTTTAACCCTTTGCTTTATTTCTTATGTCTCCTAATTGTCTTTTATTTATATTAAATTCTTTTTATAATTTATTAAGTGAATCTCGTTTTTAAGAATAGTGTATGTGGATGGTTCCCCTGTTATAACGCAGCTTTAAGTGAGAGCAAAATGCAGAGTGAGGCTATTTGAGCTGCCCTTGAGAGGAGAAGAATATTTACCTTTAGCTTTCTTGTGCATGCAACACTGGAAGTTCATAAAAAGATGCTTCTTTATGCATAAAATGCCCCCAATATTTCAAAACAGCTTTGCTACTTGCAAATTTAAAGTATTGATTATTTTCCAGCAGTTTGAACAAAACAGACATATATTATGATCTAAGTATATGATGCTATATATATGTTTATAATAAAACATATGTATACATTTATAATAAAATAATATATCATATATAATGAAATTATATTGTATATTACATATATAATGTATGTATATATAAAATATTTTTTAAAAGGCCCTGATATCCTTTGCTTGGAAATATCTGGAATCTCCCTAGCTGAACCAACATTTCTGCTGCTACTCGGTAGGACTGTTCAAAATGTTCTCCTCAGTTATTCTTTGAGAACGTAATATGCTTTGGCATGAAGTTTCTTATGTCCTGCAGGATAAGCATCTCTCTCTATGTTACTTAATTGGTTAGTACTGTTTAAATTTTGGAATTCAGGGTCTGCTTCCAATCCAGTGGTTTTGCCTTAACTCCTTCCTAGTTTATGTTGAGAAGCCTTAAGATAGAATAGAAATGGTTAGGGCATTGTACTCCCAAATTTTTAGAATCAGAAGGCTTTGTACCATAGTAGGGATATACAGAGGAGAAGCTAAGAAATAAATGAAGAAACTCTGCCTAGATGCCTACATACCTCCTAAGGATGAGGGAGGAACATTTTATTCTCCATGAGAAGTACCAGGTAGAAGAAACTGACAATATTAGGTGTTGGAAGGCACTCTCCAGCTCAACCCAAACTCTTCCCTTTGAATATTCAGTATCCTTTCTCCAAGAAAAATAAATTCATCAACTCAAATCCCTTTCATCAGCCTACTCAGCAGAAAGCTGCCTTCTCAACCACACCCTGCTCCACTCTTTGTTTTTCCAAAGTGTCTTCCCAAAAGAGCATCCTCACCACTCACTTTTCTCTCTAAAATGTTCCCAGTAGGACTGGGTGATCTTCCCCCTGTTGTTAGTTGTTCACCCCATCTGGAAGAGAAGCAATAATCCACAGCCAGGCCAAACACAGTGGATCTTCCTGGGTCAGCTGCGGTGGCTCTTATCAGCCAACATTGCATGACTTCCCAGCTGTAAGGTGATCTCTGCACAGAAAGGGGAACAGCATGAACTTTGAACAACAGACATGAGACTAAAAGGAATGATCTCCAAGCAGTCGTGTAAAAAACAGGAAGTCTCATTAGTACATCTGATCTCTAAGGATAATATTTTGCAATTGAGAGTCAGACAGGAAACAGTGCAGATGTTGTTTCTATGTAGTCTTCCTCCAGCTACAGGTAGAAAATAATTTATCTCATCTTTACTATGTGTCATCACCCTTGTGGCAGTACTGCTTTCTGTTCTTAATTGGATGTTTCTGATTTATTGAATTGTTTTATACATTTGCCTTTTTTGGTTTCCATAATTAGTTTGTTACCACAGGCTAGATTGAATAGGGACAGGTTTGGAATGTTTGGCACTTAGCTTTGACCCAGAAAGTTGTCTGAAAATACGCACCACGGGAGTAGTCCCTCTCTATTAGACCTAACATGACTATAGTGGAACAAAAATGTCATGCTCTTATTGATACTAAGGATATGCTTTTTTCAGTCGGTATTGATTAGTCTATCCTGGACATCAGAGGATGACATGAATATTAATATTTTATTTATTCTATATAGATTAATGCAGAGATTTTTGGAAGTGATTTGAGATTTTGCTGGCAGAACATGAAGCAGTGTAAAGGTATGGATTTACTTTTCTTCTAATTACAGAATAAGACACCAGACTCTGGAATACCATTTCCTTTGAAATCACAAGACTGACATAATCAATTTCCAACAAATGTAATCTACTAGTAATGCCAGAGCTGGAATCTCAAGTTGTTTATACCAACATTATTTGTTTTGCTCTGCAGTTCACATTCATAAAGTCCATGTTTATCGATTCTGTGTAATTTGTTGAATGAGAACCTTTTACAATTCCATACCAGACAAACAGCTCTCTCATAAATGTGTTTATAAAGTGCTTGTATGAAGCAACCTCCCTTTGTCCCCCGAAGTAATCCTGGCTAGCTATGTCGAGGGTGGGGGTCAGGAAGGCTTTTCACGACCAAGATAAAAGACCAAAGGGCTGCTTCTCCCTCCAGGATAAAGGAGGATATTTATTCTGGCTGGCTTTCAGGAGATAAAAGAGAGAGAGGATACATTTCCCGGACTCTTTCAAACCTCGGAAGAGGGGCGGGGAGACATATAACACCAACCAATGGAATAACATTTCAAAGACAGGGAGGGGAGGGGAAAAACAGGTCACAGCTGCAGGGAGGGTTTACACAGAAACTAAGTAACCCCCAGAAACGTGCCCTACCACACTTGTATATGTAAATACTTTCTTCTGCAGACAACAGCAAGAAAATGCCACAGAACTTCATCAGCTGAAGACCTGATTTAGAAGAGTGGTTCCCAGGCCAGGAGATGACAAGGCTAAATGAGAGCAAGGCAAGGAGACATGGCTGGGTGGTGGGCTTGGTAGTGCTGGATTGTTGTAGTTGATAGCTTGAAATGTATCTTTTCCCATCTTTTAGTTGTGATTTCCCCCCCAGCTTCTCTTTCTCCTAATTGTTTACCTGGCGTCAAGTTCCCATGGTTACTGGAGTTTTTCTCCTCAGCCCCACGGCGAGAGGCCGGATAGAGTAAAGAGAGGACCCTGCTGGCATTTCCAGATGCTTGAAATTTCTTTAGCCCAGGAGACCCTTCTTTCCAACACGGAAGTTTGTAACTCTGTTTTTCCTGCCCCAGAATGCCTCTAAACTATAGAAGCTGAGAGGGCATTCTCACCTTCCCTTTCTTTCCCCCCTCTGTTGCCAAGAAACAAGCCACCCCCCCTCTCTCCCCCTCTGGCCCTCTGTGGAGAATACTCCTACACCTTTGTGGGCATTTGAAGAAGTTGGTGTCTGTTATTTCTTATCTTGGTGTGTGTAACCTTGATTTGTAGAAAGTTTGTAAGATGTACTAACTGAGAAAAATAATTGGTTCCCTCTCTG